>NC_053155.1:229950919-230068419 GCF_016835505.1 Polypterus senegalus
AATATGACAAAGCTGCGCAAGCTCACTCTTGAGAATGCAACGTATAGTTGTCCAGGAGAAAAGCAATCTTGCCTGAAATTAATGACAACCTTTTGTAGGGTCAGTCCCTGAGACTTATTACTTCTCATCGCGAAGCTCTTCCTTCTTTTCTACGTACTGCGGTCACAGTCAGTTCACGCGATTACGTGGGAGGCGTGATGATGTCACACTGCCCCCCACGGCCATCGAGCTAATGCCCATTACAGTATATGGAGAAAAATAGGTTCCAGTTATGACCATTACGCGTAGAATTTCGAAATGAAACCTGCCCAACTTTTGTAAGTAAGCTGTAAGGAATGAGCCTGCCAAATTTCAGCCTTCTACCTACACGGGAAGTTGGAGAATTAGTGATTAGTGAGTGAGTCAGTCAGTGAGTGAGTAAATGAGGGCTTTGCCTTTTATTAGTATAGATATACTGTATTCTTGTTAAGTATTTGTTTCTGTCTTTCAGATTTTTTTTTTCATTTTTTGATCTTTTGTAATATCTTCCTCTTCCTTGTCAACATTTCTTCTGATATTTGCAATTTTGGCTCCCAGAATAATTTATTGAGGATTTTCACATGTTTAAGTAAGGGTTACCTAAGGTTTACAGTAACTACCTGTTGCCTCAGCCAAATTTCTTTGCATTTGCACATATACTGTAGCTATGTTTTCAGCTCCCTTTTTTACATTTTTGTAGTTTGTTGGATTTTTAATTCTTTTAGCTTTCCGCTTGTTACCATGATTTTGATCTCTGCTAAGAGCTTTTTGGTTCACCTTTAGATCTAATATTTCTTTGTTTTATTTGTTTTGAATTTGATATTTTGAGTAGAGAATTTTTAATTTTGTGTTGTGAAATTTTGAATCCCTCACAAAAATTCATTTAAAAATTTAAGTTTGGTCTTTAAAAGTGGGGTTGCTTTACATTTGCCTGTGTTTAAATAGTTGGCATTCTTGGTACCTTCTAAAACGAATTTGTAATTTAATTTAAGTGACTTATGTGAAAACTGTTTTTGGCATGACTTTTGGTCTACTCTGTGTTACTGAATTTAAAATAATGTAACTAACTGTGCAAGTATCCCAAAATTCAGATGCAGTTTAAGGGTGGTCCATCATGTAAAATATATGTCATACATCATGGTTTGTCCTGATCTATTTTTCTATAATATATGTTTTTGTAATCTGGTACATCTTTTTCCAACACCATTTTGTATATATTTTGTGGAGGGTGACTACAATGTAACTGTAGGAAATGATCGGAAATGTGTGTGGCATGATGTGACCCCAAAAACTCTGTTAGTCTTTCCTGGTTAAAGAATCTTTTAGTTTTTTTTTTTAACTATTGATTTTGATTACTGTTTGTGATGAAAAATAGGACAGATATTTAGATACAGAATTAGTCTTATTCTTGACTATGTTTAATGTTCTTATTGCAATTTTAAATCCATGTCAGTCTCTTTAAATGTAATAACATGAAATTTATAAATAAATGTACCCACTATGTCAGTTTTTAACTGGGCAAAACTAAAGTATTTAAAAATTCTCTCTTTTGAATAATAAATCAAAGAAAAAGGCAGAATTCAATATAAACCTTGCAAACCAGGTTAAATACGTAGCATCATTACATGAATAAATGAGGTCTAGCAGCACATTCATCATCATCAATACTCAGGTTAATTTAAATTATCCTTATTAAGTGATCTTTCAGTTGTGAGCCTGGTGAATAATACAGTGATTACAAATAAAGTACAAAGAATGACACATAAATAGAAAACATGATATTAAAATGTAAAAAGAAAAACATCAACCAAAACATGCAAAATATACAGTATATATAAACAAGGTGGTTGGATTCTAATGTCCAAAGTATGACACACTGAAAATGATAAGTATGCAAACAATGTCAAAGATTCTTGTCATGGTGTCACAGTTTGCATATTTTACATGCATGAGTGACACCTCTTTGAAAACCTCACTTTTCACAGTTTCCACCTTTGACAATCTAATATATAAAAAAAACAGCAACAGATGCAGATTGTAACAGGAAACTCATTTACACCTCTCTGCTACAAATGCCATATGGTATGGCCCAAAATGCATCGTGTGAATTTTTATGCTACTATATTTTTACCTGAACTTTCAAATGAAGTTAATAACCATTTAAAATTTTACATCTATAAAATAACTTACCATTTTTTCTAATGAATTACCCAATTAACAACAGTTTCATAACTAAACTATTTGAGAGAACATCAGATATTAAGAGGTAAGGTCACTGTCATAATTCTTTGCACAATTTTGGGCTCTTTTTACTAATTTTTCTAACTTTGATGTTGTGCTTGTTTTGGCTTCCATGATATCAGACAGTAGATGTGACCAAAGTATAACTAAAATAGTGCATTATGTGGTGTAGAATCTTGGTGCATTATGTGCAGGCTACCAGACTTTTTGATGGTGCTTTGTTGAGAAAAGCAAGAAAAATAATTGTCCAATAAACAAAAAGATTACAAATTGTTATGGAGCTAAGAAAAAAATATACAGTGATTTGGGACAAAAATATTTAATTATGGTTTTGTTTAGTTCAAAGTGAAATCACAGTTTTGTTTTTTTCTTAAATGTACGGCCTATAAGTCACATTGCACTGGGTTTTGGTGTGTTTTTTTAGGTAGGAAGAGTCTGGTCTTTTGTGTCCTGCTCAGCTGATTTTCTTGTCGATGCAGTACAGTAATCACAAATTCCTCTTCAAAAAGGAGTCACTTTTTATTATTCAATAAAGCATGTGAAAAGTGAAATACAGTTCCATTTTTTAACCTTAGATAGTATTTAATGCATGTACAGTATACTCAGTTTACACATATACTGTACATACTGTAGTGTGTATAATTTCATTTCATTAACATATATTACTGATTACTAGGAAACTTGAAAAAAGGAGATAAAGGTAATCCCTAACTGGGCAGTAATGTTACATAGAGGAGTTTCAGGTTAAACGGATGTATGAAGTTAATGAAGAAGCAAAGGTTAATTGATAAGCTCAAGGTAACTAGAAGTTAATTTAAGCTATAATGTGCTGTGTTCATTGTTGGTCAGCAGAAAATTTATTCCCAAGATTAATGAAGGTGAATGTGGTTCAATGAAAGTTAATGTAGTTTTCCTATGTTGTTTACTGAGCAATACAAAGCTGGTCAGCAGAAACAGAATTCATAAAGTTAATGAAGTTTAATGGACATTAATGTACTATTTACTGATAGAAGAAAATATGTCCTTATTCAACTGGTTAATTTTTATAATAAAGAATTATACAAAGTTTACTAAATAGCTGAAATCAACCTATGGAACATGAAGCAGAAATCAGAAATTGAGAACCTTAATTTATTATTTATTAATTTATTTATTATATTCATATATAATATTTATTGTTAATTAACTTATTAAACTGCACAGGCAGTTTGAAGATTTATCAGCATGTAATTCTCCCAAGACTTTTCTGGCCACTGCTGATATATAAAGTTCCAATGACCATTGTGGAGGTGATTGTTTAGGGATTTGAGCGAAACATCAGCCAGCTCCCTCATAGGTGGCTGGGCTTGCTGAGAAGCCTGAGCAGCATTGCCCTGTATGGTCATAACAACATGTTGCAGCTTCCTTTCACTGTCCTGACAGAGGAATTTAAGGTCACCCAAGTAAGAGAGATGCTCCTTTATAGAGACTTATCTGACACCAGAGTAACTTTGCAGGTGTTATTATTAAAACTGGGAGGAAGTGGTAGGCAGCTGAACAGGCAGAAGCAAGGCTGAGACATGGCATGCTGGTATGTTTGGTGGCAGTTGGACAAGCTGGGCTAGGTAGCATTACAAGACCCCGATACCATAAAGCCTGGGGAGAGAGAGAGATGTCTGCTAATTCAGGAAGAGATCCAGACAGAGGTGGAAGAGGAATGGCACAGCAACGCAAGGAGCTTGGATCAACTGGGATCATGTAACTGCCCAAAAGATCACATAGGCAGAACTGCTGCTGCTTGAAAGCCTTGGGAGAGGTGAGGTATAGGTTATGCCATGACCAAGTGCTGAAAGGAGTAGCTGATAACATCTGCAGTTGAACTCAACAAAGCAACCACCATCTCCCAGTAAGTCACAACATTGCCTTTGTTTAGGCAGGGGAAACACTCCAGGTGGAGCTCAAGGCCTCAACTGGGCAGCTAGGTTCAGTCTGAGATTGGCAGCGCTAAAAGCAGTTGAAGTTTCTGGAATACATCATGAGGATGACTCTCAGGGGAGATTTGGTCTTAACATCTGACGGGTCTAAGCTAGTGATCATGATGGAACTCACTGTTCCCTGGGAAGACCAGATAGAGTAGGCCTGTGAGTTCAGAAGGCAAAATACCTCAAGCTGGTAGAGGAATGTAAAAGGAATGGGTGGAAGGCCCAAAGCAAGCTCATCGAGGTGGGCTGCAGGGGTTTTTCAGGGTGGTCTCTACATAGGGCACTCAGTTTTCTTGGTATTAGAGAGTTGCAGGAAAGAAGAGCCACCAAGAACAGAGTGTCTGATGATCTAAGACAGGATACACCTTATGATCCTGGATTCATCACTGATGATGTGTCCAAGTTGAACCACTTGGTGTATGAAAAAACTAAACAAGACATCCCACTATCTCTGTAAAAGAATGTGCCTCCAGTTCCTTGGAAATATGGTTGTTGAAGATCACACTCAGATATTGTAAGACATTTGTACTGCCAAAAGGGTTTCCTTCAGCTTTTTATATATGAGTGTGTAGGCCACATTTTAAAAAAAAACTAAATGTATGTTCTTTTTGGTGGCAGATTTGCTTATCATAAATGTCTGTTGGGGAGGGACATGTTGATTATGGTATGGCTGTAGTGGGAGTGTGATAAACCTGCATGATACTCCACCTTATCTTTGTTACAAATTTATTAACCCAAAGTATTAAGAAAAAAAACCTCTGGACAGCCATAAGCACTAAAAAAAATTATGTGAACACATATTTTTAAGCAAGAACAACCAGTTCCATGCAACTCAGTCTGGATTACTCTTGCCAGCTTTAATTGTAATGTGCTTGCATCTTCCTTCATAAGCCTCCAAACCCTCTCTTGTTTTTAGCAACCTGTCTGATCATATCAAATGAAAACTGTCCTGTATTAAATAGCTGGTTCTCCTAAATAAACAAATGCCACAGTTTCAGGAACAGTCCGTGACTCGACATAACATGTAAAAGTCCATCCATTTTATTTAAAAGCAATTGAACATTCCACATTTATGGAGACCGGGCAGTTGTTACTTTTATCCATACTGTCTTCCTCTTTGGACGAGCTGCTTCTGTGATAAGGTGCAACACACAGTGATCACAGAGCTACCAGCTGAGTACAGGAACACTTAATATGTCCCTCTTTACGTGATGTCACACACACACAATTAGGGAGCAGCCAACGGGCTATTCAAAGTATATAACTCAAAGTAAGCAGGTTTGGAACAGAGTACTAACGCCTTTCTCTTTTATTTAGCAGAAAATCAAATAAATAAACGCACCACTTTGAAGACGCACTGGCAATCCCTCTTCCATGTTTCATAACAACAACTACCTTCATTCTGACCTGATCTGATGACTTCACTTCCGTTTCCTCATCTCCATCAAGTTTTTGTTTTCCCATTATTCCTTATTTATGTAATTTCCTGTTTGTCCTGTATATAAATCTGGTCATCTCACAATCCTATTGTCCTTGTGATGATTACAAATCACTGCATCAGTCTTTATCAACTACTTGGACCTTCCAGTATACAAGGAAAGCAACCCCAAACCTTTATGAGTGTGACGATTCTCATTTATATCTTCACATGCTCAGAGTCTCCTACATTCTCTAATGCTATAGACACAGGTAGCCATCAGATTCTTCCGAACCTTTTCGTTCATGCTTTGATAACTTTCAAGTTCCCACATTGTCCAAAAAGTACTTGAAATGGGCTGACCATCTGTGATGACAGCAGCATGTCTTCAATTTAAATATTCATTTAAGATTAACAGTATCAAGCCATAAGCTACATCTTAACATTATTATTAACTAGCAAAATACCCGCGCTTCGCAGCGGAGAAGTAGTGTGTTAAAGAAGCAATGAAAAAGAAAAGGAAACATTTTGAAAATAACGTAACATGATTGTCAATGTAATTGTTTTGTCACTGCTGTGAGTGATGAGTGTTGTTGTCATATATATATATATATATATATTTACACACACACACATAAACATATATATATATATACATATCTATACATATACACATATATACATACATATATATATCTACATACTGTATATACACATACATATACACACACACATAAATACATACACACACATATATATACACACAAATACATATATATAATACATACATACACACACACATATATAAACATATATATACATATACATACATATCTACATATATACACAGTCTGCGTGGATATTATGAACTATCGTATTTGTTCAAGTTCTATTTAAATTTTAAATAGAAGGAATTTTTATTTAGTCGACAGAAATATCTTTGGTAGGAATGGTAAAACAGACAGGATTATTATTTGTGAATAAATCAACTCAAACCTTAAACAACTTATAATATTTTGCTCTCCATAAAAATATATCCTGTCTAAATTATACAAGTTAGAAATAAAGTAAACGTTAAAAGAACAAACATTCAAATTTCTTTACTCTTATGTAATTTTATATAAAAAATAAACTTAGATTTTAAATATTCCAAAAGATTTTGCTCTCCATAAAAATATATCCTGTCAAAATTATACAAATTCAAATATGAACATGCTGCATAACAAAACCTGGAAATATAAATAAAATGTGTTCCTTTCAGCAATAACAAATCAAATCATTCAGTTGTCTTTGCTCATATGTCATTTTAGAGCTGGACGCCTGGCATCTTTTTGGCCACAGGTTCGTTTCTGTTTGCTGTGAGGTTCTGTGTTGTGGAGATTCTCAGGATGGATTGCAGGTGCTCATCAGTGAGGCGACTCCTGTGTGCTGTTTTGTTAGTCTTTATCACTGAGAAGAGCTTCTCACACAGATATGTGCTACCAAACATGCACAAGGTTCGAGCCGCATGTAGACGGACTTTTTTTGTTCTTAAAAGTCACCAAAGCGCCGTGCAAACTCAGTGCGCAGTGCGCTCAGTTTATCAGCAAAGTGCGATTTGGGAACACCGTAGTGACGACTTGGTTTAACATTACTTGGCAACAGGGAAAGTGGGGCAAGGTGACTGGTGCATTTGTGTCTCCCATAAAAGCAGCTTCACTTGAAATCACTTTGTGATTGTGCACGGTTAAAACGTCCGCTGAAGTGTCAGATTCTTATTTAATTATTCTGCTTTCTGTATCTTCTGCATTGCATTCAGGTTACCCTGATGTTTTGTCTCATAGTGCCGTCTTAGATTAAATTCTGTAATTACAGCCACATTAGCTCCACAAATGAGACACACGGGTTCAGTAAACATATACTCAGCCTCCCATCGGTTTTTAAAGGCTCTATTTTCAGAATCAACTTTTCTCTTCAGCATCGTGTGAGCTAGCTTCGCAATAACTTGCAGCATCATAAGCTAGACTTGATTAACGCGGTAAGTGTTGGCAAGGCAGCTGAAGCGCTGCATTATGGGATCTGTAGTTTATTGTGTTACCAGCGCTTCATATACCGGGCTTTAATAACAATAATACAGTATATAAAATGATCTCGGGGCGGATATAATTACGCCGGGCGGATGTGGCCCGCTGCCCTTGAGTTTGACACATATGGACTAAATAGAACTTGAAAAGATATATTTTTCAAATGTGATCGCAATTCAGATAGAGTTGACGCACTACAGCCTGCATGCCTCAATAAGTCATCCTCCCTCGCTCTTACTTTTTACCGTTCATCTAATGAATACACTGAGTATGGCTTTACCAAAACAATCATTGATGGCGAATAAAGTATCCATTATTCGAGTATGTAGATCGGGATATATATATATACATATACCAGCGTATCGCAGCGAGAAGTAGTGTGTTAAAAAGCTAGAAAAGAAAAGGGAACATTTTAAAAATAACGTAACATGACTGTCAATATACAGTATTTGTTTTGTGAGTGTTACTGAGTGTTGCTGTCATCAAGGATTTGATTATCATTATTTCTTTCAATCAGGTTCGTATTTGTAGGATGTGTTGTGTTCAAGTTACATTCCGTGTTTGTCAATCGTTGTAAAGATGACAGGTTTCATTCATCGATTCGTTTCTTACTGCATCAATAAACAGCTCGTCTTCTTCTTTATCTGAGACCTGACACACTGCATGCACGGGTTTTTACACTGTCTTCCTTTAGCGGGACATTGACTTTTTCCAACGTGTGCTTTGTTTCCGCAGTAGTTGGATTTATGAATATGCTTATATGTATCAGGCGCTTCATATTTTTGCTGCCTTTTCAATTGTGTAATTCGGTTTTGTTCAGCTCTTTGGAACTGTTGCTTTTATCTGTGCACTGCGTCAGTTCCGTGAGCCGCTCGGTGTACATGCATCGAAGGTTCCCAGCTGTGCTGGTGCCATCTCGTGCTATGTCCATGGCTGTATTTAATGTTACCTTAGTCCTGGCACTTAAAACTTTCTCTCGCAGTTTCGCTGAGTTTGTGTCAAACACCACCCTGACCATCTCATCTTCCTCTCCATAAGCACAGTCCTTCACCCGTGAATATTTAGTGGCAGTTTGCTATTGGATTGCCGCTGACGGACGGCCTTATATGGGCAGGCACTAAATTACAAACGCCAGCGTAGCCTGTCTATGAACTTAATTTAAAGTGTAGGTTTACATCGTGCTTTGTTTCAGTAGCAGAACTCATGAATATGGTTGTATATGTCACTTTCGCCGCTTCTTATTGTTTCGCTGCCTTCTCAATTATATAATGCATGTTTTCTTCAGCGCTTTTTGGAGGTCTTCCTGGTTTTCTATGTACTGCGTGATTACGTGGGAGGCGTGATGATGTCACACGAAACTCCGCCCCCACGGCGTTCAAGCTCATCTCCATTACAGTAAATGGAGAAAAACTGCTTCCAGTTATGACCATTACGCGTAGAATTTCGATATAAAACCTGCCCAACTTTTGTAAGGAAGCTGTAAGGAATGAACCTGCCAAATTTCAGCCTTCCACCCACACGGGAAGTTGGAGAATTAGTGATGAGTCAGTGAGTGAGTGAGTCAGTGAGTCAGTGAGTGAGTGAGTGAGTGAGTGAGTGAGTGAGTGAGGGCTTTGCCTTTTATTAGTATAGATAATAATTAAATAAATTGGTTAATAATCTTAAATAATAATAATAACCTTAAAAAACAAAAAAGAAAGTTGTCCCAAAAAACAAGAGAGAGAGTGAGCTCCTGTAAAAGGCAGCTGCTTAACATGCGTCTGGAAGAAGAATCAGTGTGCACCAGTAGAGGTTGGTGAGCACAGACCGAGATATCTAGTCTTTACGTAGCTCTCCGTGAATGCGCTGCTGAGCCTTCTGGAGAATAGCCAAGATGTGTTGTCAGTAAAGGTTAACATTAACAGAGAGATTGTTGTCCTGGCACAAACATTTCAGAGTCAAGTCTTTGCTCTGTAAGCTGTAATGAGAAGTCAAGCAAAATTACACTTTTTATTGGCTAACTAAAAAGATTGCAGTATGCAAGCTTTTGAAGCAACTTAGGCCCCTTCTGCAGGCAAGATGTAATCAACACTAGCACTAATCTGTAAGCTGTGTAATTATCATTGTTGATCAGGCCTATGATTTTTTTATCCTCATATTTAATGATGGATTTAGCATGTGCTTGGCCACATAATGTTAGGTGAAGAAAGAATATAGAAGATGCTTGGCACAAAAAATATTAGACTGTCTATGTTAAGAATTCTGCATTTCCCAACATACCGAGGTCAACCATTTAGGAAATCTCAAAATCTAGAGTGTTTCACTAAGTCAGCATTCTGGGAGTTTGGAGATCAGTGTTGATTGAATAAGAATGTTAAATGCTGAGCTAAAGGCAATAAACAATAATCTGGCATAATAGTATATATAGTAAATCATCCAGGTGTGCCCAAATGATGTGAAGTGCAAGTGATATGGCGTCCTATAGTTTTATCTTTACTTCCCAACAAGAACTCTAGTAACTTTTTAATGGCAAAAATGTTACATTGTATATTAAATTCTGCTTCTGTACCCACCAGTACCTCCACTAATATAAAAGATAATGGTCTATTTATTTTTCTTACCACTGCATCATAGTTACTCACAAATTATTTTCTGTTTATTGATTATAATTTGCTGATTTCTGATAAATCTTTCAAAGTTACTATACTTCCTTTAGAATATTCCTTTACATACTGTCAAATTATTTTTTAAAATCTCAGATACATTCATAGATTTATGTATTTCATATGGAAAAAGATTTGCATAAAAAATACTGTCTTACAAAGTCCTAAAGTAGAGGGGGCATTTAATTTACCAACATCCAATTTTTCAAGAATATATGTATTTTGAGGCTATTGTGATGTGAAATTTTGCATACAAGTTGATAAATGTTTTGTACAGTATGTTTTTATTTGTAACTTAGACAAAGCAATGTAATGTTAGTGTTACATTATTGATAATACCAGCAATGTTTTAAGAACCCCTTCCCCCTTTTAGGAATTAGTCTCTTTTTAATTTTATGACAGTGTTGGGGGAAGCGCCTCAAACAAGTTTGGCCAATATTTCTCTGTTGAAGTCTCTCAGTCAACCCCCACATGAAAGCCAGGCTGCCTAACTGGCAAACTTTACCTTAACATATGGTTTGGGGGGCAGGTGTGAAGGTGTTCTATCCCCCATTAGTCTGAAGTATGGCTGTTTGGAACTGGCTTGTATCAGAAGCCTTTAAGTACTGTGACTCCCTATTGGCTCTAGGGGTTGGACAGAAAATCTATAAATTTGCTTGCTTTACCTCACCCTCTCTCTCTTACCAAATGATGAAAGACCATCTCACACCATGAACTGAAAAGGAAAACACAATGAAGAGCACAGCTCGGCAGCCATATTGATACAGGCATGCGACCTGTTCAGAAGAAAGCTGACCACAAATGAGGTCTCAACTGGAGACATTTTAAGTAACTAACAGGTCTGCATGGCGCCTGAAACTACATATCACCATTTATCAAGTTGTATTATTGCCCATATTGAAATGTACTTTGCATATTGTTATTATTTATGAATATTAGCAATAATACATTGTTTAAATTGTAACTTGACTCCTGCTTGTCTTTTACTACACCTAATTTCCTAAGGTTATAGATGTAAAAGGGAAGTTGGGGAGAAGTTAAATACTATAATACCTTATAAACAGTGGTAAGTCTGTGAGATCTGAGGCATTCTGACAAAGGCTACATATTAATAATACATAAGGGAAAGTAGAGCAATATAAAACTCTACCAAGACAAAACAGAGGCTATGGAAAGAACCTGAAAGTAATGAAGCTATGTATACTTGGTTATTCATGAAACAGAAATTCTGCCCAAACTCATCTCTATATGCTCAGTTCAGTGAGCTTACTTTTATAAATTATTGACAGTTAACAAGTAATCTGGTGAATTATGTGCTGCCTGGGTGCTCATAGCCAGGCATTACTTCTTCCCCAAGACATCGATAGTCATGAATCTGTGGATGGACTAATGCAATGAGGACACACACAACAAGAATGGTGCAAAAGTGCATTGTGTATTTTATCCATAAACTATCAAAATAGTATCCAAAATCAAAAGTGCACTGCTATCAATAAATAATAAATAAGCCATTAAACGGTATTCTATGATGAGGTTAAAATTAGTAAATAAAAATAATAAATAACCTATTATAACCAAGGATAAAATCAATCAGGATCAGCCTTTATCTCCTTTGCAGTGCCACTCTTTCTCTCTCTCTCTCTGTCTATCTGGCCCACATCTTGCCCTGCTCACCCATCTCCCAGGCATACGAAGCAGACTGGAGACACCAGAGACTCCCTGCCTAGGTCACTTGCCATTACATCCCCAAGACGTGCAGAGCCTGAATCCGTCATCCTACCACCTCCATCAGCATCTACAGGGTCCTTTGGAGCATTCAATTGCTTCCACTCTAGTCTGCCCTGGAGCGCCTCTCACATTGCTACTTGTGGGTGGAGGGGGTTGGCGAGGTGTTCCCTGACCGCTTCTTATTGCATTGCTTTCCATCTGATTCTGTCTTCTCTTTTTATCAATCAAACTTCTGTGATTTCTTCATTTTCCCTCTTTTCCTACTCAAGCTGTTTATAGTATGAGCTACACTATTTTTATAGCCTGAGCCACACTATTTTTATAAAAAAAATCTCACACACCACCAGAGACCACTAATGCATTTTATAGTTCATCACTCACTCAAAATATGGTACTAATCTAATGTAACAGATAATTTAAGACTGAGGTGTAACTGACTGTTGCTTCTGTGCACAACAATCTTTTATCCCACTGATTCTTAGCTTATTCAATGTTTAGTTTATGGAAATAATTTGTTATCTGGTAATTTAGAGATCGTAGTACTGACAAAAACGTATGTGTTTGAAACACTGCACTTCAAGCACAATCTTAAATTATTCATCCAGCCATCCAACCCGCTATATCCTAACTACAGGGTCATGGGGGTCTGCTGGAGCCAATCCCAGCCAAGGCAAGAAACAAACCCTGGGCAGGGCACACACCAAGCACAATTTAGGATCGCCAATGCACCTAACCTGCATGTCTTTGGGAGGAAACTGGAGTACCTGGGGGAAACCCATGCAGACACGGGTAGAATATGCAAACTCCATGCAGGGAGGTCCTGGGAAGCAAACCCGGGTCTCCTAACTGCGAGGCAGCAGCGCTACCCACTGCGCCACCATGCCGCCCTTCAATTAATCAGTTTCTTTTAATATGTATAAGCTAGAAACTTTTGTTAAAAAAAAACTTGCCAAACTTTTTCTAGTCTGTTATCAATATCTGTGGCTGAAGCTATACTACTGTATATAGTAGTAATGCAGATATTGGCAGAATCTCCGTACTCTACCAATTTATTTCAAATGGGTGATCCAAGGAATTCAGCTATTTATTATTTACAATCTCTGTAAAAGAATGGTGTAATTCCTATAAAAACTGAATGCCTCACCCACCATTCTCAGCTAAGATAAAAATTGTACAGTTTTAACACAGAAATTCTAAACAATATCATCAAGCACCTATACCAATAGTTTATATTTTTGGCTTACTATATGAGTCCTCTTATTAAAGACTATTTGGACCCGCTGCAGTTTTCCTGTCAGACAAAGACTGGAGTGGAGGAAGCAATTATCCATCTGCTCCAAAACACTTATTCTAACTTTGATAGAGCTTTGAGCTGCCTGTATACTTGAGAATAGGCTGCCTAAAGATGATGGTTGGTTCGTAGTTTTGCAAACTTTAGTCCAAACTAGAACAAACAGACAGGGAAACATGGCAGCTTTAAAGTCAGGCAGGGCAAGTGATGTCTTTGGGGCAGGAACCAGAAGATATATATATATACAGTACACCCCTAAAATTCGTTGGGGTTATGTTCCTAGAGCACCCGCGAATTGTGAAAAACCACAAATTTTGGATGTGGTTAAAAAAATGCCTGTTTTCATAGTTTAAACCCTAAATATGCCCCCAAAACACTTTAATTTAATTTCAAACTCAGCTTAATAAATTAATACAACTAAAAATAAAGAATGTAATGGTGAACCTGTATACTGTACTGCTATGTCTCCCGCAGTGCTAGAATGTAAAATACCGTACTGATTTTACCACTATATGTACTGTAATTCATGCAAGGCTTCATTGCCAGAAGCCTTAGACGGTGCAGCTCGTTTCAGCAGCATCTTGGGGCTTTAATCGTTAAACTGCCACATACTTAGGGGTCAATGGATCCCTGGATGCCAAATACTTTTCTGCTGCACTTTATGTAAACATCACGATTAAAGAAAAAGTGAAAATTTTAATGGAACACATTTTTTTTATGCAAAGACCATCACAATCACTGCAACACTGATCATTTTACACACTGCTAATGAACTGTAAAACCTATTTAAAAACTACTGGAACAATAAGTACAAAGTGCAACGGATGCCATGGATGTAAATCACTGAGCCAACTGCGCTTAAACTGGCTGCATGCAAGTAGACAGAAGTAAGTGCAGATGCATGCAGGCTAGTCTTAGTGCAGTTTGAACTTCATTCAAACACTTCAAACAAACATGTCTCATGCAGTTAGTTATCCATTAAACAATAGACAAACACCATAGGGGAGCACTCTCCCCCACCCCAATAGCAGCAGAGAAAGTCTGGTGGAGGACAGAGAAACAAAGCAATCAGCCAAAAAGGATACATCCTGCTCAGGCTTTTAAGTAAGCATAGCCTTGTGTGAGAATCCGGTGATTTATTTTTATGGTGAAGATTCCAAGAACGCACCGAGCCTAGAGAGACAAAAACAATGCAAACCAGTAATCAAACAACAAATAAAGAATGTAATGAAAACAAATGAAATAAGAAAACAACGATACCACCCCTGTTCCCCTTATGGTGATTACACATTAAATACAACAAAGCACAAACAAAACACACACAGTAAATCATGAAAAACAGCAACAGATTAAATGTAATGATGAAAATAGATAGACCAGAGATCGGCACGGTGAATGGGAATGTACAGATAGTCCTACTGGTAGTTCCTGAAATAGTGAAAACAGGTAAACGGGTTCAGTCCTTATGTACACAGGCAGACAATCCAGACGCATGAAACAATCAAGGACAAAATGAATAAGTACAGGTAACCCAACAGAAGGCAGTCAGACAGGAACTTGAAACACAAATTACAAAAACTTTTTTTTTTTTGCTTTTGGTCACCGGCCCCCTTTTTAAAAGCCGCGCTGACATCGTTTGACCAGCACCCTCAGCAGAAGACCAATCAGAGCGACTGCAGGGACTGCTGGGAGTTGCAGTTTCAAATTTTATTGGCTACTTTCACAATCCCAAACCGCGGTTTTCTCTACAGCTGCTTCCTGTTCTCTCTACAGTACAGTATTGCCACGAAAAAAGACCATAAAAATTGTGGAGGATATTTTGCAGTTTTCAGTAACAATTATTAGTTAGGCTCTAAGGAAAAATCTGCAAATGATTGAGGCCGCGAACTCTGAACCGCGACTTCGCGGGGGTCTACTGTATACGCGTGTGTGTAAAAGCCAAATTTCCTCCTGGGGACAAATAAAGTTCTATCTATCTATCTATCTATCTATCTATCTATCTATCTATCTATCTATCTATCTATCTATCTATCTGTCTATCTGTCTGTCTGTCTGCCTGCCTGTGTAAACTTACATCATGTTAAGAAACATATTTTCTTTTATAGTATAGTCTGGATTTTGAATTACTCCAAACCCTCCAACAGCATGTTTTGGAGGAACATCTGGCAGGGCAACATTCTGTCACAAAAAATCTTCTCTGATATCCCACACTACATTTCTTCCTTGTCATCTTACCTTACTCAACTAGAAGAACCCTATCCCACCATTACATCTAAATGGGAAAAATATCTTATGATATCTGATTTTCTCGATGAGGAACAGATTACAGTTTGCAAAAACTTATTAATACTGTTGAAAAATAAATAATTTGGGCATCTATTAACCTTTTTTGGTGTCTAAATATACTGTACATAAGTGACTACTTCATATTAAGTTTTCAGATCACATACTGTACTCCTCCCAAATAAATAAGAAATGTGTGCTGAGATTCATATGAAACATACATGTATGAGATGTGATACTGATGGTATTCTTGTATTGATTTGTATCATAATCACTTTATTGTAGTTTACAAAATTAACAAAATAAAAATGAAGCTTCAACCAAGTAGTGCTACATAATCAAATTGTTGCAGAAAGCATCAAGTTCATTCTGGAGAAAAAAAAATGAATTCAACTGGGTAAGACCTTTGTTTGTAATCACGTTTTAGGAAATGTAATTACTTCCCTGAGCTTGTACCTACTTTTCTTGTATGTTATCATATTGATAACATGAAATGACTTGAGTAAATTACAGATGTCACTTGTAATCAACCATTTCTTATTAGGAAATAAGAGGATTACTTTTGTGGCCATACAATGTTTTGATGACTTCAGTACCTACTCATCCAGACTTGATGAGGAATTAAAATTTCCCAATTCACAGATTCAAAATAATCTTAGTAATTTTTCGTGTACCCGCTTAGTCCACTATTTACTTTCTATTTATTAATATTCATACAGCAATTCAGTTTATTACAAAATACTTCAATATGGGTTAAAATGTGATAATTTTTATTGTACTTCATATTCGAACCATCAATTAAATTAATAACTAATATGGTTGTGCAATTGGGCAGCCATACTAGGGAGGGGACGCTGGCGCACGCATGCTGTTGCCGCTGCTCCCTGTTTACAAAACTTTTCACAAAATTCGTTTTAATCCTACACTTTCTTACGCTTGTTTTATTTTCTTTGCTATACATATAGTTTGTGGATGCAGCTGACTCGAATTGTATGGATTTGGTTTAATTTTTACAGATTTTATGGACTTTATTTTGACTGAGAACAACTGAATCTGTGGATCACGGGATGAGACCTACGAACATTTCTTTGTACCTGATAATCTAGGAGCCTGGGATGATCTGTCTCCTTGATTATATTTGCTATGCTGGTCTGCTCCTGAATCATTTTACTCTGCTGTATGACTAAGAACTGATCTGATGTTCATACCCACCTGGCTTGTGGGTCGATCACGCTTATAAAACCCAGCATTACTGTTTATGGCTGTATGTTGGAACCTCCAAATCCTGCTACCTCCTCCTGCTATGCGTCCTGCTGTTTTGCTATTGCTGCTAATCTACGCTACCGCACCCGCCTGTCCTACCGGCTCTGCTGTGCTGTGCTGCTTCTCCACTGCTATCAGATAAGTATTGCTCAGTATCATGCTAAAATACTCTCATGACAAACTCCTTCATATTAAACAGTTTGTCCAGAAAAAATGGTCTGACTGGAATATCCTAAAAGACACCCGAAAGATGTACATTGCGGGTCTGGTCGCCGCCACCGCTGGGCTGCAAATGAAAAGACCACCTGCGGCATTTGCTCAGGAATACGCCATCCTACTCATGCCCCTGGAAATAGAAGTGTCAGTGTGCCAAATTTACAGTATGTGAAAATAAACTGCGGTCATGGCTCTGTGCAAAAAGAAGCCTCATTAAGTAACATTGCATTGTTTAATTCAAGATCTCTTAATGGCAAAGCATTGGTGATGTCAGAATTCATCACTGACACCAAACTTGATATACTGTGTTTAACGGAGACTTGGCAAAAACGAATGAATTTACATCTCTCTTGGAGGCGACACCACCTGGATACACTTTCCTCACAGAGCCTCGCAGCTCAAGACAAGGCGGTGGATTTGCAGTAATTGTCAGAGTGGATTTATCAACAAAAAAATCTCCCAATTGATTTTCTATTGTCTTTTGAGTGTCTGGCTCTTAAACTAATAACGGAATCAGGTCCTGTCTCACTCATTGTTATTTATCGTCCTCCAAAATACATTGCATCCTTCTTATCTGATCTGACTGAACTTTTAACCCACTTAAGGTCCTTTTCTCAGAGAGCTATCCTTCTTGGTTATTTCAACATTCATATTGACACCCCCACATCTAAACTGGGAAATGAATTCCTATCCTTACTGGACTGTTTTGACTTGATACAACATGTTGATTTTCCCACACACTGTGGTGGTCATATATTGGATCTGATCTGTACTTCTGGACTATCTGTTGCCAACATTTACAGCAATGCTTTGGAACTCTCTGACCATAAAACAGTATTTATTACTTTCTTATTATCTTAAACCTTAAAAATATCTGCCCCTCTGTTCTTTCTGGATCCATTTCTGATTTTTTACTGTCTTCATCTATTCTATCAACACTAGATAGTCTTGTTGAACACTATAACACAGCCCTTCATTCAGCATTAGATAAAATAGCTAATTCAAAACATAAAGAGGTTTCCTTTAAGTGTCCAGCTCCTTGGTATAACTCAGAATTGCGATCTATGAAAGCAGCTGGCCGACACCTTGAGAGAATGTCATGTAAGACTGGCCTCACCGTGCACAACCCTTGACTCTGGCTCTGTGCCGCTCACTTTTAAAACCGCTTCTGTAACCCCAATGTTAAAAAGTCTGGCCTTGATGCTGACAATCTTAAAAATTTTGCAACTATTTCCCACTTACCTTTTCTGTCAAAAGTTCTTGAGTGTCTTGTAACTTCCCAACTCATCCACTAATTAACTTCAAATAATTTGATGGAACCCTATCAATATGGTTTCAGGGAACACCATAGCTGTGAAACTGCTCTGCTACGGGTAACCAATGATTTGCTTATGGAAACAGACTATGAACAAACCAGCATATTAATTCTATTAGACCTCAGTGCACCATTTGACACTGCCAGACATGACATTCTACTGTCCAGAATGGAGAACATGCTGGGTGTCTATGGCACTGCCCTCCAGTGGTTCAAGTCCTATATGACTGATAGGTAAGAGTTTGTTAGTCTTGGCAACAGCAGATCGAGCTCAGTGACAGTCACACAAGGAGTTCCTCAGGGCTCTTTCCTCTGCAATCTTCTCTTCTGTATTTATATGCTTCCCCTTGGCCATATTATTCGTAGCTTTGGACTGGGTTATCATTTTTATGCAGATGATACTCAACTCTACTTCAATGTTAAATGTGGAACTTAATCAGAGCTTTCTCAGCTCACAACCTGCCTCAGTGAAATTAATACCTGGATGGAGCAGAACTCTTTAAAATTAAACTGCAACAAAACTGAACTCCTGCAAATTGGGACTAAAGTGCAACTTAATAAAATTAGCTCCTTCCCAGACCATCTTGGTGGTGATCTCATCAGACCTGTCTCTACTGCAAATAATCTTGGTGTTATTTTTGATTCCCCCCTTTCTTATTCCACTCACATAAATCACATTAACAAACTTTCTTACATTGCATCTCCGTAACATATCCCGTGTTTGCTCTTTTCTCTCCTTTTCTAATATTAAAAAACTTGTCCATGCCTTTATCACATCCCGCATCAATTATTGTAACTCGCTGCTGGCAGGTGCCCCTTCTAATCTTATATCACAGCTCCAGCTTCTTCAAAAATCGGCTGCAAGAGTCCTTAGTCGAACCAGCAGCAGCGAGCACATCACACCCATCCTGCTCCATCTTCACTGGCTCCCCGTGTCTTACAGAACTGAATATAAAATTCTATTAATAACCTACAAAGCCTCAAACGA
The DNA here is from genome assembly GCF_016835505.1 of Polypterus senegalus. NCBI lineage: Eukaryota > Metazoa > Chordata > Cladistia > Polypteriformes > Polypteridae > Polypterus > Polypterus senegalus. The sequence goes on from NC_053155.1 coordinate 229,970,346, forward strand.
CCTTGTGCCAAACTACATCAGTGACCTCCTCCATCACTATGTGCCTGGTGGCCCACTAAGGTCCTCTGATTCTGGAAATCTTGTTGTGCCCCACATTAATCTTCACTCATTGGGTGACAGGGCCTTCTGCTGCATAGCACCCAGACTCTGGAATAACCTACCGAAATTAATTAGATCAGCTGACTTCATGAATTCTTTTAAAAAAACAACTCAAAACTCACCTGTTCAGGAAGGCTTTTAGCTCTACTTGACTTTATTACCCTTCTCTCAGTTTACCTCTCTGTCAAGATGCTCGTGTAACCTGTATGTGTGTGTGCTAGACCATCAGTTATGTTGTCTGTTAGGCTTTTCTCTGAATTTACTATTTTACTCTTCTTTATTTATTTATCTGATTTAGTACAATGCTGTATACTGTATACACTGCCGTTCTTTCTTAAACTCTGTAAAGCACCTTGAGCATGGGAAAGGTGCTATATAAATAAAATGTATTATTATTATTATTATTATTAATTGAACAACTGGACATAGAATCTGCATGAATGCATTGTGGGAAAAGCATATGAAAGGAATTCTAAAAATACAGAAAAAAATCCAAACTGTAGAAGGAGCAGCCTTTTTATACAAGCATATTAGCTAAGAATAAAAACAAATATATAAAAAGTTAATAAATGCAGAAAATTGACAAGGTAGATTGGCCAACTACTTCTCTAATTCTGTAGTAAATCTAACATGTGCCTTTACTGTGGGAGAGAATTTTATTTCCAAACCTTGCATCTTTAATACCATTTACACATCCTTAATTTCCAGCTTTGGAGTGTTAGGGCTTCATATATCATTTTGTTGAACAAAAGTAAAACCAACATTTTTAAACCACTCATCCCCTTCTGTGATTAATTGTTGTTGAGATGCTACTGTATATGTCTATCTTTTCAGTGGTAATTTTTTTTCATTTCATACTTTATCTTTACACCATAATTTCAGACAAATTTAAATAAGATGAATTATCTTTAAGCTATATCAAAAACATTAAATGTTTAATAAACATTTAATTAACAGACTAAAACAATAACTGATGCATTTTGATTGCCAAGGACCATTAGCACAACTAAATAGACATATGCTGACATCAAATCACATATTAATGTCTGTTTTAACTGAAACACTACCACTTACTAAGAAACCACCTTCACTGGAATCCCAACAACTAAATGTCATTGCCTATGGTAAGTGATATTTTTTCAATGTCTTTATCCAAAGCAAATTAGAAAATCGAAATGTGTGTCAAAAGGGTTAATTTATGGCGAGATAAACTCAAGGTTACATAATATGATATTATCAAAACCACTTAACCCAACTCAGGGTGACTTGCTCCAGAGTCCATTCTGGCAGCACTTAGTTCAAGGCAAAAATCAATCGTGGAGGGGGCACAACTCCATTGCAGGACACACTCTCGTACACATCCCCACAGCCAATTAGGGATATAGAGGAAAGCCCACACATATTCAGAGAACACATACACTCAATATAGACAATGAAATGACGTGGGATCTGAATCCACAAAGGTGGATCCATAAGTCAGCAGCCACTTGGCTACAGTGTTGGCTCAATTTAAAGTTAACAGGCAAAATATAAATGAATTAGCCCTTTTGTCTTTTATATAGGAAACATATTTTAGCAGATACATAACCTACAAATAAAGCAGAATGCTGTAGATGGAGAAAAGCAGAAAGATGAAACTAATCTGTTTCTTCCTTCTGGGTGCTGTGCAATCAGCAGCCTCTTTCAGTAGCTTCATATTATTTTTACAGAAGCTCTTTTTCCATTGATGTGTCTTTTAATGAACTGGCAGCTCGTCCAGCAGTAGTTCTTGTATTGGGTTTGGTTCTGTTGATACTGACCATGTGAAGTTTAAGATTAAACCAGGTAGATGACAGACTGCAATTTATTCACATTTCATACTGTATTTTTACTTTCTCACTATGTAACTGAATGAGTGATTCAATGAAGCTCAAAATAAAATTTCAGTTTGTTACTTGTGATTGACTACTATTCTTTTAAGAGTGCTAAAATTAATGTATTCTACAAAAACTGAAAGTGGTTAAACAATTGGAATGTTATCTGCTTTATCAATAGCATCTCCACATAATTGACTTGTTCTTAATTATTGCTGGAAGAAAAGCTCAGATTGTGCCATATTTAAAGTGATTCGCTAAGCTAGAAAACTTAGAATGTTAATGATTATTCAGCAAACAATTATTTGTATTCAGTCTGAATATGTAGCCAGCTAGAGATAACAGTTATTTTTTATTCAGTCTGAGTGACAATTAAGATAGCAATTTGAAGAAAATTGAATATTACTGAGAACCTATGCATGGGTATTATTTCCACCCTAATTTTAAAATGAGTACTCTAAAATGGACACTTAAAAGCTCATTTACCTTTAAGATCCAGAAAATCTTTTTAGTGTCAATTAAATTTATAAATTCAAATTATTTGACTTCGATATTTCACCAGAGTAGTGTTTAGAGTTGTGTAAGCAGTGAAAATGGACCCTCATGCTGATTAACAGAAAGCAACCTAATTTGACCTTACATTAAATTATCTTGAATGATATCACAGAGTGTGGAGTGGAATCCAGAAATATTATGCTTAATCTGCATAATATATTTATGAAGACGGGTGGAGACATCTGGTTAGCCATTTATTTTCAGCTTCTTTTTCTTTGTTAATTCTAAAGTAGGTGTTAGCTATACATACATTCATTAAGAAGAGAAAAGCTAGAAACAAAATTGTGACTAAGAATATTGAGGGCAATTATTACTTTAAAATGGGTTCTTCATTAGGGTCATGAAAATACAGATAATATATGTTATGTATATTGACGTGTTAGTTCTGTTCAAATGAACGGTTGTTTCACAGTAAAAAGCTTTGTTTTCTTTTTTATTTGTCTTAGACTTGGTTGCCATGAAAAAAAATAAAAGCTGTGACTGTGATAATATTTGTTTGGTGATATCCATCAGTACTTTCTGGTACATTCCAAGTTGCTTAAAGTCTACAGAAGCTAAATCCTATTCAGAATTGCGGATGGCTGGAGCCAATTCCAGCACAACTGGGCACAAAGTGGAAAACAACTCAGAACAGGGTGTCAAGCCAATTCAGCATTTGCACAATTCAACGTCTGGTATTTGCAAAAATAGTTTAAGCCCACCTATATATCATTTTTTATATTACCTTTTGAAAACAAAAGGGATGCCAGGTCAAAAACAAGGCAATGTGAAAGACCCTGCAGAAATATGAAAAGCAGGAAATTCTTTAAAAATGGAAAGAAGCAAGCACATATGTTGCACATTGTTGATAGGGATTGCTTTAAACCTCTTAGACTCCACTGTTTGTTGTTGACCAACATCAGTTCAGCCACAGAATCAGCCAGCTGAGGGAACTTGTTGATCTGCTTTTACATGCTCCTCATTACTTTGTAGTAAGTGGTTCTGATGAGTTCGTCATAACGTAAACACATTTTTGACAGAGGGGTCCAAGAAAAAAAGGTATACATTGAATCAGAGACAAAATAATCCAAAAGCCATGTAAAATCCAACAAATAAAACTGCTCACAAGTAGCCTGAAACTGGGATACTGGTTCAGACCCTGAATTTTTTTTTATGATTCAGCATTGCAGTAAAAGACCAAAAAGCTATTCCAGTTAAATGCTACCTGAGATTTCACTGACAACATTTTGATCAACTTGTCTTCCTATTTTTTTGCTACTGAAGATTATATGGGTAAAGATGGTGTTGGTGCTTCAGGGAATTCCACAGGAAGCCTGCTTCATTTATGTCCTTGCCTATGCTTGACAGTTCAATTTCCCTGCTTTTGATATCACTGGCTGAAATAACCCTGAGTTTCACAAACTGAGAGCTAAATACTACCACTGTCATTAATCATTACACATGTATTTGATTTATTTGGGGCCAAATAATGTGCTGCCATTAGGCTTTTTGGAGAAATGGTGTCCTTTGCTTGATCTCCCAAATCAGTCATATTTTTAAATGTCAGTCTGGACTTCCTGCTACTTTTTTCCCCTTTTGTGCAACTCTTTCTAAAACAGCTGTTGCCAGAAAGCAGCCCTTTTATGTCTTCATATTGTTTTTGTTTATATTGATTAGGGTTTCTTATAAATCTAATAAATATATTATAATATACTTTTTAGTAGCTTCTGGATTGTACCCAGATACTCCAGTTCAGTGGATATAAAAAAAACTGGCACATTTCTGAGAAAACATGTAAGTCTGAATTCTTCCACATGATCTAATAGAGCTGTAGTATAGGAATATCTCACTTAATTTAAAATTGCAGTATTTTTTTGAATTGCACTCAGTATAATAGTACCATTGTCAAAGTTGTTTATACATTTTTCCAAAATTATTTTCTTATGTTTTTGACAGTTGAGGGCATAGAAAAGATATATGACTTGGTCAAACAGAACTGTGTGACCTACAATCTTGTGGTTTACAATTTAGAGGTTTAGACACTAGACTGTACTAAATTACCACTTCAGTATACTGAAGATCTTAACTGGGGCAGCCTCAGTGTCTATCATTAGTAAAATACTGATGTTTCGTAGCTAAAAATATTTCTTGGTAAAACAACTCATAATTATTTGTTCTGATAATTCCAGTAATTGATGATTCTGAGATGTTAGCTATAGACAGGTCAAGAAGAAGATGCTTACTGTACTAAGAATGGGTGCACATTTATAAAACACAAAAATATATCTTTTGCTTATTATGGTTCGTATTTTGTCATATCAGTTCAGGTCAGGTTGGGGAGCATGCACAGGTACAGCACATTGCCGCATTTACCACACAACAAAACAGCTCAGGATCCTGTTTGGCAAACCCCCAGGCAGATATGCGGTCCAGACCCACCTCCTGGAAATGACCCTCTATCTGCTGCAGCCAGGTGTTAATTGGTCCAGCCATTCGGGTTCTCAACAATGAGGATCCTGCAAGCCGGATCTCCCTCGGGAATCTCATCACATGGCTGTAGTGCCATAACTGATTCCCCCTCACAATGTTGGTAATATGCCTCATTCAGGATACCACAAGCAACCACTCATTCGACACAAAGTCAAACAAGCGGTACCCAAGGATTCTCTGAAGAGACAAAGTACCAAAGGAGTCCAGTCCTTGTCTCAGGTCACTGGATAGCGTCCATATCTCACAACTATATAGCAAGACAGAAAGCATCAGGACTCTAAACACTTGGACCTTCATCCTTTTGTATAAATATCGGGAGCGACATCATGACCCCACATGTTCTCCCAATCAGTCTACTGACTTTATAAGCAGAGTCACCAGAGACATGAATGTCACTGCCGAGGTAAGTAAACCTCTCAACAAGGGCAACACTTTCTCCATAGACAGACACACTGCTGATAGCTGTGTCGAAGAGGTCATTAAACGCCCGTATCTTGGTTTTTATCCAGGACACTCGCAAGCACAGATACTCAGACTTCTCGCCTCAGTCTCTCAAAATCCCCGATCACAGCCTCACAACATCATCAGCAAAGCCAAGATCAGTGAATCTTTCTTTGCCAACAGATGCCCCACAGCCACTGGACCCCACAACCTTGCCCAGCATTCAGTCCATGCAAGCACTTAACAGAGTTGGAGCAAAAACACATCACTGATGAACCCCAGAATCAAATGGGAAAAACACAGAGGTTCTGCCTCCACTCTGCACAGTACCAGTGTACAGGCTGGCTATGATATCCAGCAATCTTGAGGGAATCCTGCGAAGTCTCAATCTGTCCCACAGGGCAGCTCAATCAACTGAGTTGAACGCTTTACAAAAATCGACAAAGGCTGCAAAGAAACTCTGCCAATATGTGCTTCATGAGAACCCTCAGCGCCACGATGCAGTTGATGGTAGACTTCTTAGGTGTAAAACTAAACTGCCCCAGTCGCTGGTAGGGGAACAAGTGAACACGGCAACTGCTCAATCGACACATCAAGGATTCTCAGAAGGATCCTACTGAGGAAAACCCTAACAAGGACCTTACCCAAAACTGAGAGCAGTGTTATTCCCATGTAGTTGTAACAATCCAAGCGATCACCCATACCTTTCCAGATAGGGACGACAAGTTCCATTTTCTAGTCAGTTGGGATGATGCCAGTCTCCCAAATGGAAGTAATGACTGCTTTCAATGCCAGGCAGACAGCCTTACCACCAGCTTGGAGAAGTTCACTCTGGATACCACAGATCCCTGCAGCCCTCCCTACCCTCAGCTGGTTTACCACCTGTGCAATCTCAGTGAGCTAATTGGAGGATCAGTCTCAAGGACTGTGGGCCCAGACATATCCAGAGTCCTAGCCAGAGGATCAACTTTAAACAGCTGCTCAAAGTAGCCAGCCCAGTGGGTCACAACTGCAGTGTCATCCGGAAGCACTGTTCAATCAGCTGACCTGACCAAGACTCTCCGAGAAACAGTTCCGGATGTGCGTAAAGCTTCAATATTTTGGCTTATACAGAATAATAACATTTATTGATTTTTTTTATCTTTCAAATTGCAGTATGGTCATAGAAATAAGAAAATCAATATAGCATGATTATTTAAATGCAAATTCAATGTGTTATTTAAATCCCAACACAACTGAACCATATGTAAAAAACTAGTCTGGTTTAACAGAGGTAGATAACAATGACAAGGACTGATTCCATTTAGGGGAACAAAATATGGAAACGGCTGTCAAAAATGCACTTCCACATAACTGTATAATTCACATAATTAAGTGATGTTTGCGGCCATGGTTTTCATGGATTTGCCCTCTTTTCTGGGATTAGATTCATAACACATGGAAAACATGCCAACACCGCACAAGAGTTGTTAATAATAAATCTTAAGGCGAAAACATGGTAAGGCTTTCAATATTTTGCCAATATGTCTATCAAATGCGATTAAAAGCAACAAGGAATATATAGTAGTTTTCATTACCTGTATGTTAGCCTCATGTTTATGTGTTTGTCTTTAACATGATGGTGCTAGTTTTTCTGTCTGCCTGCATGTGTGGTGTAGCGGGTCCACAACTCAAGTCAACAAGGCCACTTTTTAAATACATAATCGCTGCAGTTGCGGCCTAGAGAGGGGGTGTGGTAGTGTGGCCGGATTGGTTCCCGGATGAATTTGTGATGCGGGAGGTCCTCACTTAAGTGCAGAGGTGAGGAGTCGTCTGCATCCATAATTGATGCCAGGAGCTAATAATTGCCACACCTGATCCACGTCCCCATAATAAATAACAGAAGCGCGAGGCGGCTAAGGGAGAAAAAGAAAAAACGAACATGAAAGGAGGTTAAGGTTGAAGAAGGGAGAAGTAAGCAGGAAGGAGAGCTTGCGCTGATTGCAGGCAGCGGGGAGAGTCGAGCCCGTGGGGTGTTTGGCCGGCACCCAGGGGCCGACGGTACTGGTCGCTCCTGCTGAGTGCTTGTTTGGAGCAGGAGTGACCGGGAGAAGGCTGAGTCGGGAGTCGGGGACTTGGGAAGTGGAAGACCCAGAGTGAGCACCCAGGTCACTGGGGAGCCCAAGTCTTGGTCTAGGTGAGCAGAACGGGAGCAAGGGATCAGAAAGGCCACCAGGCCAGTACAGAGAAGAAGGTCAGCTGCAGGTAGGGTGACTCCCCTGGTGAATAGCCTGGATGGGAGAAGCAGGGGAGTCACTAGAAAAAGAATGCACCAGGATTTGTTTTAGAAGACTGCTTCCAGCCATTATTTTAAACTTGTTGTTTTTAAAGGATTTTTTCTATCACGTTTTAACCTCCACCTTTCACTTATTTTTATTGGATTATTTATTTGAAGATTCTTGAAGCACTGCACTATTTATTTAGACACTTTGATTTTTGTTGTTTTTAATAAAAGCACTTTGAACTTTTTGCACCATCCCCTTGCTTCATTGTTGTGCCTCACAGCTCATCGATGACATTACTCATGGTGTAGGGTTCAACGGATCTCAGAAGGAAGATAAATGCATACTTTATTCTTTTCTGTAAGGCAACATGATGTATTAACAATGTACTATTAAATCTACCTACAAAAACACACCATTTTATTGAGAGAGATACTCTTTATTTCCTATTGATTAGGTACTGATTACACTGAAACAGGTATGACAAGCTTTATCACCCTGGAGGTAACCCAATAATGCAGCTAAGAAATTCTTTCTTTTAAGGGTAGCAAACTAACTAAAAGAGGGATAAAAGAAGGAATCCATTGGTTCAGTACTGGCAAGCACTGCACAACAGATCTGCATTACAACTCAGCCAAGCTCTAAGTGCAACAGTGGCCCAAAATGGACTTACAGCGCTCTTATGTGGAACTGCTTGACAGACTCAAGTCTCAGATCTGGGATCTGGAATTCTGGTTGCAGCATCAATACAGTAAGGACGACAACCAAAAGAATGCTACCTCTGGAGCTCCACCACTTGAATGGAGAACCATTTCCAACACCAGAAATTCTTCTCTATCTGGTAAATTCTATTGGCTTGGATGTGAAGCCTTTGGTAGACTTTTAAGAAAGTGTCCTGGCTTGGACTAGCTAATGGAGCTGGGGAAGGTGTGAAAGATCATGTTGCCACTGGCCCTAAGTGAGCAAAGTTAGGCGGAGCCAGCATTGAGGCTGCATAGGCAAAGTAGATGGCAGATAATCATGACATTACATAGTCTCAAAGCTGAGACTGGAGACTTGAATCACTGGTTGCAGTATCAGTTGGTGTTTCAATTTGTGTAGTTAATGGCTAACATATTTTCCTTGGCAGTGGGCAGTTGTGTGTGTCTTTTTACTTACTATATTTTGTCAGATGATGACGATATTGGAGGCTATCTCAATGACCTGATGCCAATTGATTCAGATCAGACAACAGCATCCCATTGTTTGAATGTTTTTGTGACACAAACAATGTATGAACTTTCCTTATTAGCAAAAGAGAGATAGATATTATTAGCTATGTAAGTTAATATTAACATTAGAAAAGTATAGTCCCACCACAGGATAGATGGAATATAAGCCCTTTAATGAACATGACTTACATTAATAACATGTTTAATAACAATTACAAATGTGCAGTGGTCATATCTATTATATTATCAGTGACCATGAGTAGTATAGCCGACAACACTTCCTTAGAAGGTTGGTGTCCTTCAACATCTGCAATAAGATGCTGCAGATGTTCTACCAGACGAGTGCCCTCTTCTACGCGGTGGTGTGCTGGGGAGGAAGCATATAGAAGAAGGATGTCTCACACCTGGACAAACTTGTTTGGAAGGCAGGCTCTATTGTAGTAATGAAACAGGACAGTTTGACATCTGTGGCAGAGCAAAGGGCGCTAAGCAACTCCTGTCAATCATGGAGAATTCACTGCATCCACTTAACAGTGTCATCTCCAGGCAGAGGAGTAGCTTCAGTGACAGACTGCTGTCACTGTTCTGCTCCACTGACAGACTGAGGAGATCGTTCCTCCCCCACACTATGCGACTTTTCAATTCCACCCGGAGGAGTAAATGCTAACATTATTCAAACTTATTGTCTGCTTTTACATGCATTTTTATTACTCTTTAATTTTAATACTGTTTCTTTGTATCAGTATACTGCTGCTGGATTATGTGAATTTCCCCTTGGGATTAATAAAGTATCTATCTATCTATCTATCTATCTATGAGCAGTCACACATGGCCAAAACCTCACAAACAAAATAATTTACAAACAAAAAAAAATTAATAGTTTGTATCCATCACTTTAGACAATAATGTTGATGATGATGCCTTAAATAGGAACCAGGGAACTTTAAATGTTGCTGCAGTTTCTGGCTTGTAGACACTCTAAATTCATGTTACCATCTTGCTGTGTTTTGCTCGAACAAGTCTAATTTGTTCTACATTTTTCCAATTATAGTTCTATTCATTATTTGATTTCAATGCACATCCCATATTATTTTCTGTTTCTTTACTGGGGAAGAAACTAAATGAATCATTGCAAGGAGAAGGTGACAGGTTCTTGGTTTTTAATTAACAGTAATTATTTTACACATAATAACATTATATTTTATTTTAATTAAAAAAAATGAAAATGGATTGTTCTTTAGTATTTATAGAGTTAGATTTCATTTTGTGTATATTTAAAAAACTATTTTGGAATTTTATTTCTCAAAAAGTCAGATACAAGTTTATCATTGCACATGATCTTGACAGTGTTAAGTGCTGCTCACTCACATTAATGGGCTCATCAAATTCTATGTGGATTTTCCACAGTGTCCTAAGCATTGAGTTTCTTCTGTAATTTTAGTTTTGCTCTATACACAAAACACATGTACATTAGGTTCACTGGAAACTTGTATCTGACTTAGTGTGCTTGTATAGTCTGTCCATTGATGGTCTAGTTTCTTGTCCATTTCTGTTCTTGATTTGTGCCAAAAGCTGCAAAGACAGGATCTCATTCACCCAAATCCTATGGAACAGGTGAGTCCAGAATGTGAATGGATATGTTTCCACTCTATCTGTGCTGTAGAAAGCAAAGCTACTGATAACAACTGGACCCGGTTAATTTTGCAGCTAAGGTGCCTTCTGTACAGAGTTTGAAAGGATTAGTCAGTGCCAGTTTTACCATTAAAAAATGGGCAGTTGCATATGGCAGCAAAATTTGTGGGTGTGTCATTTTTTAAACAATATGGACACTGACCAAATATTCTGACTCTGGGTGATGACCTACACGAACCACCACTATTTTGGGTAGTTTTTCTAATCTTTAAGGGTTGGGGAATGCAAAAACAATTGGCTACAACTTAACACTATAATCCTTAAAATGGTGTAGACACACAGACGGAGCAAAATAAAAATCAAACTGCCAACTGGATTGAAATTCTTGAGTGCATTGCTAAATACTGATTTACTTCAAACTATGATCTATGAGAGTTCAGAATGGTGACGGTGATATGAAAGAAACTGTTCTTGAGCCTGCTGGTGCAGGACGGAAGGCTCCTGTAGAATCTCAATGATAGAAGGAGGGTAAACATTCCAAGGTGATGATAAACATTCCATCCTTGATGATGCTGCGAGCCCGTCACAGACACCATGCATTCTGCAAGTCAGCGATAGTTGGCAGCCATAAGCTGATGATGTGTTGGGCAAGTTTCACCACCCATTGCAGGGCCTTCTTCTCAGCTACGGGAGCGGCTGCCATACCACACCATAATGCAGTTAGTCAATATGCTGTTAACAGTGCAGCGGTAAAAGTACAACTGAAATTGAGGAGACAGGTAAGCTTTCTTTAGCCTCTCCAGAAAGTAAAGTAACTGCTGCAATTTTTTAAAGGATTAAAAATGTTTATTGTCCAAGAAAGGTCCTCAGAGATCCCCAGAAATTTGAAGCTGGAAGCACACTCCACGTCAGCCCCATTTATGTGGATGGGAGCGTGTCTGCTGCCTTTAGATTTCTGGTAATCAATAATGAGCTCTTTGGCCTTCTTGGTGTTGAGGGCAAGGTTTTTATTTCAGCACACCATGTTACTAGGTTCTGAACCTCCTCTCTGTAGGCTGACTCATCGTCTGTGAACTTTATAATGGAGGTGGAGCCATATAAAGAGACACAGTCATAAGTGAAGAGGCAGTAGAGGAGTGGGCTGCACAGCCATGCAGAATGCCAGTATTCAGGGTCAGGGTAGAGAATGTGTGGTTGTTTAACCAGACAGACTGGGGTATGTTGGTTTATAAAGTCCAGTGTCCAATTACAAAGAAATGTGCTGATGCCTTGGTTGCTGAGTTTATTTACCAGATTGGAGAGGACGAAAATGTTAAATGTGGAGTTAAAATCATCCTGACGTACAATACATTACAATACAATTTATTTTTGCATAGCCCAAAATCATACAAGAAGTACCGCAATGGGCTTTAACAGGCCCTGCTTTGACTCTCTAAGAAGACAAAAAAAAAAACTCCCAAAAAAAAAACCATTGTAGGGGAAAAATGGAAGAAACCTTGGGAAAGGCTGTTTAAAGAGAGACCCCTTTCCAGGTAGGTTGGGCATGCAGTGGGTGTCAAAAAGAAGGGGGTCAATACAATACAATACAACACACAGAACAGAACAAATCCTCAATACAGTATAAAAATAAAAATTTTAGAAGTACGGAGTAGAATTTAACAGTAGATGATATCACATAATATGATTTGGGTCCTGGAGACCTCATTCATCAAGCTGCCTCCCCCATTTGGCCATTCCACAGCTGAAATAGCGCTAATCCGATAAAAGGACCCCTCTTTCCCATGATTCCTACGATCCTCCATCAGGGATGACTTTACCTTAGGCAGGCAAAACAACTTTGCAGGTGGGCCGTGGCACCAATTGCCACACTTGACCCGAGAAGAGAAACAGAATAGGTGAGGGTTAGTATCAAATTATAACTATCATGTTACTTATGCGTCCTGCGGTGGGTTGGCACCCTGCCCAGGATTGGTTCCTGTCTTGTGCCCTGTGTTGGCTGGGATTGGCTCCAGCAGACCCCCGTGACCCTGTGTTTGGATTCAGCGGGTTGGAAAATGGATGGATGGATGTTACTTATGTTTTAATGCTAATGACTAACAACAGAGATGCAGTCTATACAGTTAATCAGCAGCTCTAGTCAGGATATGCTAAACTGAAGTAGTGAGTTTTCAGCTGGGATTTAAAAGCTGAGACCGAAGGGGCATCTCTTATAGTAGGCAGACCATTCCACAGTTTATGGGCTGTGTAACTAAAAGCTCGACCACTCCCACTGTTATTTTATTAATCCTTGGAATCATAAGCAGACCGGCATCTTGAGATCTTAATGTGAGCTCAGGTTTGTAAGTCATGATAAGTTCAGACAAGTAAGTCAGATGTTGACCATTTAATGCTTTATACAGTATGTTAAAAGAAGGATTTAGAAATTTGCCCTAAACTTAACTAGGAGCCAGTTTAAGGATTTAAGAACTGGAGTTATGTATTCATATTTAATTGTTCTTGTAATAATTCTTGCAGCAGCATTTTGGATTAACTGGAGGCTGTATAAAGAACAGTTTGAACATCTAGTGAACACCGCATTGCAGTAGTCTATCCTACTAGAAATAAATGCATGAATTAATTTCTCAGAATCCTATTTATTTGGAAAGCGCCTTAATTTCCCAACATTTTTAAGATGGAAGAAACATGATTTGGACAACTTCGTAATGTGCGCTTTAAATGACATGGTAGAGTCAAAGAGAAAAGAAGAGATTCCAGGCTAATTCATGAAATTAATTGGGATTCCAACTGAGTTAAATGATGACAAAATATTGTTGTGATCAGTGTCATTTCATCCAACAACTAACATCTCTGTTTTATCTTTATTTAAAGACAAATAGTTCTTATCCATCCAGTACTTTAATTCACTAATACAACAAATTAAAGACAACATCTAAATAATCTAAATGAAAGGTATAAATGAGTGTCATCTACATACGAGTGAAAATTAACATTATGTTTCCTAATAATAGATCCCAGTGGAAGCATGTAAAGTGAAAACAGTAAAGGTCCCAGTACTGAGCCCTGTGGGACACCATATCTCACTTCTGTGTATAAGGATTTGATAAATAAGAACTAAACCAAGCGAGCACGGTGCCTGTAAGCCCAACATCATTTTCTAGCCTGTGCAGTAAAATAGAATGGTCAATGGTGTCAAATGCTGCACTTAAGTCTAACAACATAATTACAGTGGAGTTTCCTTCATCAGAGGATATCAGAATGTCGTTTACAACCCACGTTAGTGCTGTTTCTGTACTATGACCAGTGCAGAAACCAGACTGGAATTTCTCAAATAAATTGTAATGCGTAAGGTGTGACTGAAGCTGATTGGCGACTACTTTTTGTAGTATTTTAGAGAGAAAGGGTAAATTTGAAATAGGCCTATAATTATTTAGTATGTGTGGGTCTAGGTCTGACTTTTTAAGTAATAGTTTAATGACTTACACTTTTAGTGCATCAGGTATGTGCCATGCAATAGTGAGCTATTGATAATGTTTAGAATAGCGCTGCAAGAACATCCATTGCACTTTGTATTAGTTTTGTTGGCACTGGATCTAGGGAACAAGTAGTGGGCTTCATTTTAGAAATTAAAGTTAAGACTTCCTGCTCAGTTACAGGATTAAAATTACTAAAGTGCTGAATGCAATGCGAGGGTCTGCTAAGCTAGTATTTGGTTTGTACTGTGATGCTGAGATCTGGGATCTTATATTTTTAATTTTCTCATTGAAGAAGTTCATAAAGTCTGTACTGCTAATATCTGTTGGTATTTTGCACTGTTGATCTGAATTCCATTTGTTAATTTAGCCACTGTTCTAAACAGTACCCGAGGATTTTTATTATTGCTATCTATTATTGTAGAATAGTATTCTGAGCAAGCTTTAAAGAGGGCTTTTTTATATTTTTAACACTCTGTCCATGCAATTTGAAAGACATGTAGCTTTGTTGTTCTCCATCTGTGCTCCAGTTTTCGACACTCTAATTTAAGAGCTGAGTGTTTTCATTAAACCAGGGAGAGTTTCTATGTGCTTTGATCACTTTTGTTTTAAGGGGAGCCACTGTGTCCAGAGCATCTCTCAAGGTCACATTATAATGTGATGTTAGCTGATCTAAATTGTTTTCCACGTTTACATTTGATGTTAACTGATCTAAATGGTTTTCCACAATTACACTCGACTTACTCAAGGTATCTATAAATTTTGAAGCAGAATTACAATCTAGATGTCGCACTGTCTTTGTTTTAATCTGTGAGTGCGTTGGCAAGGCAGGACTAAATCAAATGTAATTAAGTAGTGATCGGAAATAACTTCATTTAATGGAGTAATATTTAAATTTTGAATTTCAACTTTGTAAGTTATAATTAAATCTAATGTGTGGTTATGATTATGAGTTGGACCTTTGACAATCTGACAAAATCCTACTGAATTTAACAAATAAGTAAAACATTTGCTAAAAGTGTCAGTTTCCACATCAATGTGTACATTAAAATCCCCCATCAGTACTATGTGATCATAATTTATAGCCAAATCAGATAAAAGGTTGCTAAATTCAGTCATGAACAATGAATATGGCCCTGGTGGTCTGTAGACTAGCACTATAATTGTGTTGGAATCTGTTTTAATATTTAAAATGAATGCCTCAAAGGATGTAAAGTCGCCTATATGTTTAGTCGTAATTTGCATTTTGTTACAATGAATTATTCCAAGACCTCCCCCTTGACCAAAATCTCGATTTATGAATGAACGAGTATCCATCTGGTGATCCCTCAGCTAGGGGAACAGTGTCACATTTACTAAGCCAGGTTTCAGTGAGAAGACACAGATCAGATTTTGTACTTAATATAATATCATTTACCAAAACAGCTTTAGTGCCAAGAGAGTGAATGTTCAATAAACAGCATTTAAAACTGCATGCTTCTTTCTGAACTGGTGATATATTTTTTGTTTTAATTTGAAGTAAATTTCTATTACAGATGCCCCTGGTGGAGGGTCTGGTTTTATCCCTTGGTCTAATTATACATCTTAATTTTTGGTTATCAGGTAATTTAAGGTTTGCATCAAGACTAAATTTACTGGATGCCCCACAACAGGGATTATGGGTAACAGCTTCAGGATAGTAACAGGTGGGATAAATAACAGTCTGTGATGTAAGATCACATGACTGCGGCCTATGCTTTTATTTGCACACCAGGTTTCTAGCCAGCAGTGAAGGGTATGTAATCTGCTGTAAGTCACATCCCCTCTATATAATCTTGGTAAGGGGCCAGATACAACTAAATTCCGACATTTTTTTTAGCTTTGATGCATACAGAGATGAAGTTCCTCTTTAATACCTCAGATTGCTGTAAATAAATATCATTAGTGTCGACATGCAGCAATAAGGTAGATACTTCATCATCGGGGACACGGTCCAATGCGGCCTCTATGTCAGAAATCTTGGCCCCTGCGAGGCATTTAACATTAACTGCTGGTTTAACATAGTTTGGAATTCTAACATTCTGCACATTCTGCACTATGGAATCGCCAATTATGAGCACTTTCTTATTCTCAGTTTCCACAGGTTCGCTGCGGAGTGCTGAAAATCTGTTCTGGGTCCGAATTGGTGACCTGGGTGCTGAGGGACTATATTTTGGTTTCGTAGACCCCCATCTTACTGTTACCCACTCGCCCTGTGGCTGAATTGGTGCTGCCGACTTCGGCCATGCACTGACTATAATGGGACCTGGAGAGACTGAAGCCAAATCAGAAGTAGCCGAATTGTCTAAACAAACCAAGTCGATTCAATTTTCGGTTTGCCTAATTGCTATCAGGTTCCTAACGCGGTGCTCCAATTCTTGTATTTTCCCGACCAACTCTAAATTAACTAAACACTTTTGGCAGGTGAAGCTGTCTACACTGTCGGCCGGAAAACCTGAACTGTACATACTGCAGGACACACAACATTTAAACGTGCCCTCAACGGGCATGGAGCAGATAGAACTGTTGATATCATCTTCTCTGTTTTTGTAGTACTGTAGATTCGGTGCTGAATCACTAAGAGACAGTCGGCTTTTTAAGTTTCCACTTACCGCTGAGCGATCGAATTTGATTTCTCACTGCAGGTTATTTCTTCTGGTCAGCTGCCAGCTTTACTTCAGTTGAACTTACTCGGGTGTTTGAAAAGGGCTACATGCCTGTGGGAGATGCCGCTGCTCTGTGCTTCCGCTTGCTGCTACTCCGAAGAAATGTGGCCTGAAAGAGTGGAAAAAAGTCCTCTCAACTTAGGAGCTGTTGTTGTCCTGGTGTGTCCGTGCAGAGAGAAGAGCTAAGGATATGGCATTCTCCATTGACCTATTGACACAATAGGTAAACTGGTTGGGATCTAGTGTGGGAGGCAGACTGGATTTGTGGTTGGCCAGATCCAGTCCCTTAAAACACAGTCATTCAGGCTACCTGGAGAAGATAGTTTAGGTACCAGTACAATCGTTGTGGACTTGAGGCATGCAGAGACGACAGCCTGGGCTAAAGGCATATTGAAGATGTCAATGAAAAACTCAGACAGTTGTCCAGAGCAGGCTGTAAGTACACACCAGGCTATACCATCAGGACCAGCACTTGTTAAGCTCATCAGGAAGAGAGACACTGCTTGTTGTTGAGGTTGTATTCACCTTCCAGTATTCTGTGATGGTCTAGATGCCTTGCCTCATTACATCTGTGGTTGGAGTTCTTGAAATGACCCTTAGTTTGTTTCTTGCATTTCTGTTTAGCTCTTCTGATGCTCTTTTTCAGTTTGGCCTTGGTTGTGCTCTAGCTCTCAGTGTCACTAGATCTGAAAGTGGTGTTGCATGCTTTCAGCAGAAATCTAACCTCTCTATTCATCCAAAGCTTCTGATTAAAGAAGGTCTTAATCAGTTTGCGGGTTCTGATTTCATTAACGCTTGTGCTGATGTAATTTAGAACAGAAGAGGTGTACCTTTCAATGTCCACTTCTGGGTCCTGAGTGGCATTGGTGGCAAACAAGCTCCAGTCTATGTACTGAAACTTCTGCTTTAAAGCAGAGTCTGGTTCTTCATACCAGACTTTCACTATCGTCACTGAAGGTCCCACACATCTGATGAGTGGTGTGTATTTAGGGAGGAGAAGCAGAGACAGGTGATCTGATTGTCCAAGGTGGCGGAGCAGTAAGGCCTTATAGGTTTCAGCAAAGTTTCATTGCAAGCATAGTGTTGGCATCAAGTGGTACATACACAGCAGTGATAACAAAGCACATGAATTTCCAGGGTAAGTAAAAAGGTCTGCACTTAATCATTAGATATTTCAGATCAACGGAGCAACGACTTACCATTACAATGGTGTCCGCAAAACAAGCATTGTTCACATAAGTGCATATACCTCTGCCTTTGGTCTTACCAGTGTTCTGTATTGATCTGTCAGCCCTGAATACGGTGTGCCCCTCCGGCTCAAAAGAGTTGTCTGGGATGCAGTCATTTAACTATGTTTCTGTGAAAATCATGATGTTGCAGTCCATAATACATGTGTGTTTGAGGTAATCCGGGGTCTTAGTTTGTCTGGTTTGTTCATCAGAAACTGAATACTGGTGAGAAAAATGCTCAACAGAGATAGATGGAGGGGGGGATAGTTGAACCATAGCCCGAATACCTCCACACTTCCCTCTCCATTGTTTATGGTCTTGACACTGCTGTTGGGCTATTTCTGTTGGCGGAGCTAATTCGCTAGACTGTTGTGTTCTGGCTATATCTGGCGGTAGCTGAATGTTGCCCAGTGGTTTTACAAAGGCACCTAATGTTCAAAAGTTCTAGTTACCTATACAGTGGAACCTTGGTTCACGAACTTCTCTGAACACGTACAAATCGGGTTATGACCAAAAAGTTTGCCAAACTTTTGCATCTGTTCACACCCACACACTCGGTTGACGAAAAAGCCAGTTTCCCTTCCGGTTCGTACACACCGATGATTTCCGCATGTGTTCAGTCTCTCCATGTACTGTACATTGTTCTCGGTGCATCACACAGAGGGACTCTCCCTCAAAACTGTAACCTCCTCTCAACCCAGCTTCCTCCTGTAGTATAAGCGGGTCCACAGCTCCTGTCAAAAGGCCTGTTTTAATAAATAATCGCCGCACTTGCGGCTTAGCAAGGGGGCATGGTGGTGTATGGCCGAAGCAGTTCCTGAGGAGTTTGCGATGTGGGCGTTTCTCACCTAAGAGTACAGGTGAGAAGCGGTCCGCATCCGTAATTGTTCCCAGGAGCTGCTGACTGCCACAACTACCACGTCTCTTCATAAATAGAAGCACCAGTCGGTTAAAGGGAAAAAGAAGAGAACAGGAAAGAACAGGAGGTTGCAGGAGAAGGCAGGAAGCAGGAGGAGAAAGCCGGTGCAGGAGAGCGAGAGAGAGCGCAAGCGAGTGCGAGAGAGAGAGAGAGAGAGCGAGTGAGAGAGAGAGGGAGTGAGCGAGCACACGAGAGAGAGCGTGAGAGAGAGAGAGAGCGCAACAGGAAGCGAGCCAGCGAGAGAGAGAAAGAGAATGAGCACAGGCTTGCATGCAGCTGAGAGCAAGTGAGCTTTTAAGCAGGGAGCCTGGGTGTTTGCTGTGTTATTCAATGTTTTTACATTTAGTTTACTATTACACTGTGAATTCTATGGTATAATTAACTATTTTTGTGCTTAAAAATCTTAAAGAAAATATATTTACATAAAGTTCGTACGGTCTAGAACCCGACCAAATCGTGTTACAACCAGAGTTTTGGAATGAATTATGGTCATGACCCGAGGTTCCACTGTATGATATATAATAACATGATCGTATCGTGGAGAAATAAATGAAAATAGTAACCATATTACTACTAATTTGAAAAAATTAGGGAGACGCAGAATCTCATGATGCACACACGCCATCTCCATTGTCTTACAATGAGCATGATAATAATAAATAAACATATTTAATTTTGAAGGACCAGGGAGTTCCCCCTAGGTTTAACAAGCACAATGATAAACATTGTGGGATTGTTGGAGGCAAAGGCACTTGGCCTTTTAAGTTACTTTTTTTAACATAAGGTGACGGATCCATTGACAGCAACTCGCAACTCAAATGTGAGTTAGGTCCCATCAGTTAAGAAATACTGTTCTTGCAGATTAAATAGTTACAGACTATAGTAATAGTTTAAGTAATTCAATTTGATAATTTTTTGAGAACTTTTAAGTGCAAATAGATTAATAATGAAAGAAAGCCTACTAAAAAAAGACCAATTACTACCTTTTTCTGAAATGACACTGGACAAGTGTGTGTTTTTTGAGAAATCAAACATCCCCCTCAATATCCTCAAACTGTAACTTTATTGTTTTGTACCCATCTTCCGTATTTCTTTCTCTCCAGGGGGTAGCAGGGTGCACTTTACAGTTTTGCCTAGGGCAGCAAACATACTGGAGCCAGCTCAGGGTTTACACCATAAACTCTGCTTTCCACCAGAAGTTCAAAGACAGCAAATCAAGTTGACGAATGATGCTAAATTGCTCAATTTTGGTGTGCTTAAAGTGTGTTGGCTGGGGGTCGAATCTGATTTTTCTCTAATACTAAATTGCAAATGCACAAAAAGAAGTGGTTATTAATTTTACTAACGTATGTTTTATATTCATGTAGATTTGGAAGTCAATCTTATTGTTCTTTTCTCAAATGATAACATTTTTAAAAATTGGAAGAAATCATGCCTTAAATGCATGAATCATAAAATACAACAAAATAGTCTTTAATCAGTTAAAGTTAATTGATAGGAAATTACTAATATTTACGTATTCATATTATTTTAAGCAAACTTTTCAATTCTAACATGTATAAAATAAAGATCTTGTCAGAAAATTGTATTACAAACAATAAATGGAAATTTTTAATGAATTTAATATAGGTAAAATCTCTAAACGTTGGCCTCAAGATTCACTTGATTGTTAGCACTGGCTCCAGCTGCAATGCCACCTACGTTAGGATAAGAATTTTAAACAATGCCAATAAAACCTTTGCCTTTTTTTATAATTTACCAAGGTGTTAAACACCGAAAGCTGTTAGTAAAGCAATATGAATCTGTAAATTAAAAGTCTCCACCTGCTTCTTTTTAATATAAAAACAGGAATCATGCCAGTAACAAAGTAAAGCATTTGAAAACATTGTTTGATTTTTAGATTCAAAGAATATTTCTTTGTTAGTATTGAAGAAAGGAACCATCAAAGAGATTTTAGAAAAAAAGAGAAAAGCTGCTGTAGATCCATGCTCTACACTCTAAAGATGTCTTTTCAAAGACATACCTTGCCTATAAAGCCCAAGGTTAGTATACAATTCTGAATTCTTATGTTAGCCTTCAGGTTAAGCCCACATTTTTTTGCTTGGCTGCCTTTTACAAACAGCAACAAAACTACTGAAGCAATACAAACACAGGTTGCTACATCATGTGTTACTTAAATGGTCATAAAATTAAATATTTATTTTCAGCTGGAATGTAAGAAACAAGATCTTCTTGGATTTTACTTCATTTTCTGAAGTGAGTGCTGTGAAAAATTTAGGAAAAAGTATATTCTCCATCCAGTAAGTCCTTTTGGGACAAAATACTTTTGACAAATGAGCCCTCTTGTAAAATTAGGTTTATAAAACAAATCTGCCCAGGATCTCAATTTCATTGTGTTACTTTTGAAAAGAATGTAACTGTTTCATTGTTTTAATTACTTTGCACTCTCTTTTGATTTTTCACTACAAGGAATACAGCCAATGAGACATCAGCAGTTCTGATTCTCTTTACATTTGTTACCTATCCAATTATCATTTGATCATTTAATGAAAAATAATTTCTAAGGAGCTGTCAAATGGCATGGCTTATTTAAATGTATTCCTCCCAACTGTATACTTAATTTTTAAGGCAATATACCTATGTAACAATGTAATATAATGCCTAAACTACTGTTTAAAGAATTTATATGGACTTAACTTTTTTAAAAGATTTGACCATCTGTTCTTCATATAAAGTATTAACAATACTCAATGTACATAAATTACACAAAAGACAAATTAAGTTATATGTAGTAGAACACTGGGCAGTATGATGGCACAGTGGTTAGTGTTACTCGCTATTAGATCCAGCATTGTTGCATGTATGGAGTTTGTGTATTCTTCTAATGTCTACATGTTTTTTCTTTGAGTACTCCAGTTTTTCTCTCACATTCAAAAGATGTAAATTAAGTTAACAGGTGATTCTAAATAAACCCTTTGTTTAAGTACAAGTTTGTGAAAGAATAGAACCTCAGATGATCTCCAGGCTTGTCCAAGGCTGGTTTTTGCTTTGCGGCTATTTCTATGGGTTTAGGCCCTGTTAATTTAAAAACTTCTTTTAAGTCCATAAATTTACAATGGGGTGACACGGTAGCTCAATGTTAGCACTGCTGCCTCACAGTAAGGAGACCAGGGTTCTTTTGGGTGCTCCAGTTTCCTCCAATAGTCCAACAAAATTCAAGTTATGTAAATTGGCAACACTAAATTGGCCCTATTGTGTTATTGGGGTGTATGTGTGGATGTGTTTGTGTTCACTCTGCAATGGACTGGTGCCCTGTCCAGGGTTTGTTCCTGTCTTGCTCTGTAAGCTAGTTGGGATAGACTGCAGCAGACCACTATGACCATGTTCAAGACTAAGTGGGACTGACTGACTGAAAATTTACTTAGGCATCTATGTATTGAACGTGAATATTTCTCAAAATGTGGTCACCTGGACACTTACAATCCCTCAGTATTACATTTTAAAGTAGATTACCTTAAAGTTTCTATCATATATCCAACTCTGATGAATGGTGTGTAATGTAGAATTGTTCTTTCCTGAAGACAAAATGGACCTTCTGCCTGTTGTTTTAGGACAAGAGTTCCCAAAGTGGTCGATTAACCCCCTGGGGTCAATTTGAACTTTCTAGGGGTCAAAAGTTTCAATAAAAAAATTTGGGGGTTGACGACAACAAAAGTAGACCCCCTTACAACTGCTGTTTGTTTGTTACTTCAATATATCTATGATTCCAATAGGTACCTAATTAAGAAGTAAAATCATTCAAAAAAACACTTTTTTGATAAAAACACATTACATACCAAACTTGTGAATGAAAAGGTAAAATGTGTCATTAAAAGAGTCACATATAAGAATGCATGAAAATACATGTAGCACAAACATGTCTGTGCATTGTCTTATTAAACATATCAAAACAAGTGCGGGCATGAAAAAATGTTGCATGTGACTAGGGGGTCGACGGTTTAAAAAGTTTTTGGTAAAGGGGTCTGCGGCCGAAAATAGTTTGGGAACTCTTGTTTTAGGACAATGCCAAAAACATAATTTCTCGGGTAGAAAGGTTGAAATGAGTTTGAATTGATGATAATATACAGAAAAGTATTAGTAAAACTGAGAATAATATTAGAGTACTTGCTGTTCATCTTGAAGAATTTAAGCAAATAGATATGATTCATATTGAAGAAGTTGATTAATTGACTTCCACTGTTGACAAAAAAGCATCTGCTGTAGAACTAGAATGCAAAGTGATAAATAGTGATAAATTAGCTGTGGTTGAAGACATATATAGAAGGAACAAAATCATAATTGCAGGTCTCCCTGAAAACTTTGAAAGACCAAACCCAATGACATTCATATTCATTCAACTATTCTATAAAATTTTTGGAGAGGACTTCAAATCAGACTCCGAGATCTCAGCAGCTTACCACATACATGGTTTAAATACCTCAAAACTGAGAAGCCTGATATTCCATTTTGATAAACTACAAGTTAAAGAAAATTTGATGTTGATTCTCAGACAGAAAGAGGAGATTATATTTGACAATATCCACATTCTTACTTTCCCAGATTTCTCTCCTTCAATACAGCTGCCAAACAAGCTGCATTCTACAGCATTAAACACTGCTTATGCAAAATTGAAATCAGATTCAGCTTTTTTTCCTGCTAATTTGAAACTGATTTTATGATGACCAATTCTACATTTTTAATTCTCCTAAAGAAGCAGACAAAAGAGATAAAAAGAGTAATCCCAACATCATTTAAAACATGAATATGAGTCATATCATGCCCTGGTAATGCAAAGAAAATTCTTCTTGCAACTTGGTCTATGAAACACTTACTGTAACTACTGTATATAGTCAATTTCCTTTTAGACCACTTTTTCCTTTTCTTTTTCTTTCCAAATACTATATTGAAATTTCTTAAATTAAATATATGTATATTTTGTTAATCACTATATAACTAGTAATATGCAGTGTTATTAGACTTTTCCCCCTAAGAGGACTACCTAACATTATGTCCTGTATCTGGACTGCACTATCACAAGGTATCTTATTTCTAATCCTTACTATATGGCTGTTGGGGCTTTCTTTTGGGCTGGGGAGGAGAGAGGGAAAGACTCTGGGACCAAATTTTTTGGAGAGCAAGTTACTTTTTATTCATCCTTTTTACCCCAGCAACTGTAAGTGCTAACATAAGAATAGGCTCCTTAGCCACTGACACTGCTCCACTGACAGACTGAGGAGGTCGTTCCTCCCCCACACTATGCAACTCTTCAGTTCCACCCGGTGGAGTAAATACTAACATTATTCAAAGTTATTGTCTGTTTTTTTTACATGCATTTTTATTACTCTTTAATTTAATATTGTTTTTTGTATCAGTATACTGCTGCTGGATTATGTGAATTTCCCCCTTGGGATTAATAAAGTATCTATCTGTCTATCTATCTAATACCTGGCAGCAACATGAAATCAAGTTTAAAGCTATTGTTTGAAACAACATACTATCTTTATGTAAGTTTATAAAATGTCATCTAAATTTTGAAGCAGTGTCTCTAGGACCAATGAGTGAACTTTGTGAGATGAAATGTCAAAGTTCTCCATCATGATCTAAAGAGAAAAAAAGTACTTTTTCACCTAACTGGTCTAAATGTCAAGATAGTATTTTTACAGGAGACTCATTTAATCAGTAAGGACCCATTTCAGTTTGGACCAGCCAAATGTTTAACTCCAGCTATACAAAGAAAACCTGAGGTGTGGGAATCTTAATACACAAAACACTCTCATTTGCAGTATCGGATGTACACGTAGTATCTGATCCTTAAGGGCAATATGTCATGTTGTGGGTAATTTATTTAAATCTAAAGTATTTTTGATAAATATTGATGCACCTAACGTTAGATATCATCCAAAACGTATTTGCATCTAATCCTAATGTGAACACTCATAAAATTATAATGGCCAGAGACTTTAATTACATAGGTCTGCATAGTTCCTCAACTACAGTGACAATAACATCTAACACTGCACAAATAATCACACAGTTTTTAATGGATCATAACTTATCAGACCCATGGAGATTTTTAAATCCAAACTTAACAGCATATTCCTTCTTCTCATCAGTACATGACAATTAGTCAAGAATTGATTATGTCTTTATAGATAATAATTTATTGCCCACTCGGTACTTTTATCAACATTTACAGAGGCTAGAGACAACAAACTTCTACCTCAAACTTTTTCCCAAGCATTAATTACTGTTAAAGGGAAATATGGACTGTAAGAAAGAGTCAAAATCAAGAAACACATCCACCCCATACACTTGAAAAAAGACCTTTAAGCAAGATTATATTTAGAGTATTCTTAACAGACTGCGTCCACAACTGAATAGGAAATAACAGAACATATGACGGATTTAGAGAGAGTAGTCAGGAAGGGGCTTGCTTTGAGGGTCGGAGCCGGAAGTGAGGTCAGAGCTGGAGTAGGAAGTGAAGTCAGGCAGTATTTCCTTCTGAAGGTTTGCAGAAGAAGCAGAAAAGGTGTTACAGTAAGTGTGTGTTGCCAACCCCTAGTCTAGGGTATAGATACATTTAGATAAGTCCATTGACTGACTCCCATACGCACATTTGTGACAGGACTAATTACAATGTGCGTCATACAGAATAATTTTACTTCTGAATAATTATGTTAAGATATTCTCCAAACTTCTAGTTAGAATGATTGAGAAAGTGCCTCCTTCTGTAATATCACAAGACTAAACCAGATTTATTAAAGGCTACTAGCTACTAATCTTTAGCATTTGCTTTTACTGCATTTTATACTCGCCGAATCTAACAAACCAAAGATTTTATTATCTTTGGATGTAAAAAAAGCATTTGACATGAGTGAATGGGAATGTGTTTAGCACATTGCACAAATTTGGATTTGACCAAAACTTATGTGCATGTTTAAGCTACTTTTTACTAGTCCAGACGTCTTCTGTTTGTGTTAACAACATTATTTCAAATTACTACAAATTAGAATGTGATACTCAACAAGGATATCCCCTATCACTAATGTTCTTTGCAATTGCCATTTAGGCATTGGCCATTCACTTGTGAAATGTAACAGAGATAAAGGGGGCTGTATATATCAGACAAGCAGACTTCCATAGCAGCAGTCCTCAGTGCACTAGCAGAATTTCAAAAGATATCTGGCCTCAAAATTAATTTGAATAAGAGTGTATTTTTTCCAGTGAACTCTAGCACATACTATTAAAGTGGACACCTTCCAATTTATTTTAGCAGATCATTTCAGATACATAGAGATAAATGTGGCAAGTAAATATAAAGATCTTTTTCAACAAAGTTTTTATATGTTAATAATTAAACAAGATGTGAACTGACAGTTTACCCACCATCTCATATTAGCAGGGAGAATGAATACTGTCAAGATGAACATCCTTTCAATGCTTCTTTTTCTATTTTAGAGTATCCCATATACATTAAAATGCGTCCTTTAAAAAATTTGATTCAATTATAACCTAATTTATTGGGAATTCAAAACATCCACACATCCAAAGGGTGACTCTACAATGAAAAGCAGAAGGGGGCATGATACTAACTAACCTTCAAATTTATTACTGGCCAGAAAATATACAAGCTATAAAGACCTGGGGCCATAGGTATAAATGGTGCGCATGCCCATTTCCTCACACACTTTGAGATGTATAAACACTAAACCTGGTGTAAAGCCACACACATTTTCACGGTACCCCCCTACCTTGCATATGCATGTTCCGCAAACTGGCGGCACCCAGTGTCAGAGCAGTACTACTATTTCTGTGTCATTTCTCTTTATTTTTTATATTCACATCAATGATGCAGGATTTATCAAATACACTGAAATTAATTGCATATTGTTTACAAATTTAATTCACTTGATTATAATCATTCTGCAACAATGATAATGGTGAATGGAATGGCCAAAATATTCCAACTACCATGGCTGCTTTAGCATTTTTAGAAGACATCATAAATTAAAGAATTAGAAGAGATTGCAAACTTAGAGATTATGATGACTGGCCTCTTAAGTCAATTTCCATTTTCAAGAGCTATCCTCTTGGAGCTGTGTGCTGAACTGGTGCCTGATTTACAAAGGCAGAATTTAAGGAATTGTGCTCTACCCTCTCCTTTGCAAGTTCTGTCCACTCTTGGGTTTTTAACCAAAGGAGCTTTTCAACTTGAACTTGCTGATCAAACGGATATTTAAAAAAAATCACTGAGTTGCACCATGCCAGCTTTATGGGATGGTATTATCCACCTGTCATTCAAATACATAAGATTTCCTTACACAATGGTTGAACTGCAAAACATCAAAGCATGATTTGTAAATATTTCCGGTTTGCCAAATGGTCAACGGCACACACATTGCTATTGTAACAGTGTTGGACAAGTTACATCAACCACGGATTATTCACCAAAATAATAAGATGACATTACATAATATTTAGCAGGAGTACCTATAAAAATGGCAGTCACAGGTGCTTTTCCAATTAGTGTGGCAAAAGGCAAGAAGTTCTTTTAAAGATAGTGAGTCACGTCAAATAGCCATGTAAAAAGAAGAGAATCAATCTGTTGTGTCGCTCGGCACAGATGCTACACTATAAAGGCGACTTCAGGAAATTAATTTGCTTATGTAAATAGAATGCATATCCACTCTATCAATGTGCTGCTCTATAGTTCACAGAAAATGTGTTGCATTGTGCAGGCATGTACCTGAAGAGATGCACTATGATGAACCTGATCTCTGAGCCGCCAAATGATCCGCCAAATTGGACAGCGTTACAAATTCATTTGAATGTGATTAGCAGAATGTAAAAACAGATAATCAGATGCAGCATTTTTTTAACTAGTTACCGTATATACTCGTGTTTAAGTTCTCCCTTGGATAAGTCTTGGCTTGATTTTACCATATAATTTCCAGTATTTTATAATGTAAGTAAAATAAATCGAATGTGGAAAACTCAGGCTATTGGTCCAAGAGTTTATGATATGCTAATGCCCACCTGAGAGAGTAACCGCGGAGCACACTGCCTTTTATTTCTATGTATTGTGCCTATGTGACCACACAGAAATAGTCTAACTATTTCGAAGTGATGTTTGAACTTTTTTTGTGTTTTTTGAATCTGCTGCAACAAAATTCAATGTGTCCGAGAAACTGGTGTGAGATTGGAGGAAGCATGAAAATGTAAAAAAAAAAAATTGTCGCCTTTTTAACGGGAGTATTAGTCGGGGTCTGATTTTATGATCAATTTTTTGGGTTTCAAGACCCGACTTATACGCAAGTATATATGGTAATTTAAATTGTGTTCAATATCACATAGTACAGCCCTTATATTTCTTAGTTCATTGGCCACATCCCTTACAGCATCCACTATTGCATTTTGTGACTCAGAACAGTGTCTGCACACAGCCAGATGGCCTCCCAGTGGTTTCCGAGGCAGAGGTCTGAGTACAGCCAGTGCCCAAAGAATAACTTGGCACTGCAACACCATCATGTCATTGCATCGATGAAGAAAGGATTGGAAGGCAGCCAGATAAAGAAAACACTCAAGCTTCAAATGCACAAAGCATTAAATCATTTAACTTAAAATCTTTTATCAATCACATTTATCTCACTTAAAATTGTCCAAAATGCATCCACGGCAAGATTCAGCCTGTGCACATTGCAATCTAGCTCCATCCTCATTGAGCCACAAATTTCAGGCATGCACCAAATTAACATCATTCAGGTCAATAATCTTTGAATGCCTATCAGACAACCTTGGTGTCACAATCACTCAGCTGCATTTGGTGTACTCTCAAATGGGCTTCAAGTGGAGAACACAAATTGACTGTAATTGCCTTTACCACATTACTAGCTCATAGACTTATCTTGCTCAACTAGATGAACCCCAGCCCACATGTTATAAGTCAGTGGGTAATGGATGTTCTATACTATTTGAAATTGGAAAAAGTTACATTTTCACTTGGAGAATGTGTTCAAAACTTTAAAAAAAATATATGGCAAGATCTAATTAATCAACTCTTAGAATGAGCATTTATATCTGGAAAAAGGACATTCAGCTTTTTTGTTGTTTTTAAAGATTGCTGTTGGCTCTCCACTTTTTCTCTCGGCCGTGTGATGAATTCTGACTTTGTTAAGCTCGACTTGATTATATGGAATGTTGTTTACTTTAAAAAAATTCAATAAAAAAAAGGAATAACCAAAGGATATGCATGTCTTTGAAAGAGGGATCTATAGTTTGTTAAGATAAGCTAGAGCTTACTGTGACTGTGAGGAAACCAGACATTAAGAATGGCTATGTATTTATTTTTCTAATTGATGTTGCCTTAAATCATATTAGAATTGGAAGGGACAGGAAAGATCACAGATTCTGCTGTGATATTTTAAATCCTTTGTGTTTCCTTGAATGTACAGTATATCATATTTGTAAGTTTCATAATTAAATTTGAACATCTTTAATACAGAAACTTGAATACTGCTTATTTATTTTTATAGTGATAATACAATGTTCAAAGTCAGTTAAATAACAGTGCTTATTTAATTGTTTCAAATACAATGTTGAAAGAAAAGCACTTAATAAGTGTAGTTTTTCCCATTTCAAAAGATAGTTAACCATTCCAAACACTTCTGTTCTTTTAATGTAGCTTGCTGTTGTTATATATCAGTTTTTTAATGTTTTGTTAGAGAAGCAGGTGATATGGCAATCTATTGCCTGGTATATAAAACAAAAAAGTATGCTGCTTAAGCATAGACTCAAATTGGACATTGAGGCTGGATGGTCCAAATGCAAAGATACTGGCATCTGTTAATATTTCAGGAACTACATATAAAAAGACATTTTATCTGTTGCATATACACGCAGGTCAGCATAAAATTTTAATTTACGAAAGAGTGCATGGCACATTGGTATGCTATGTTGTAAATGGCAAAAAAAAATAATTGTTACACAGAATTTTATGCATTACTGCACAGGGTCACAAATTATTTTATTCAAAAATGGAATGTTTCCATCTTTCTTCTTGTTGCAATAATTCTTTTTTTTTTTTTGTTAAAAGCCTCTTTTGGTACAATCACATCTGCTGTAGATCAAAGCATTCCTTTTCTTCATTCCATTAACTGCCTTCACTGGCTGACTCTCTGATGTGTCAATGTTGCTAACATTCTTGCAGTGTTGACTGTATCTTCTGTTTAGGGGAGTTACATCTGTGCTTGAGCCTAGAAACATACATCATAACTTTGCTTTTTGTTTCATATTGAGCCCAGGGAAAATGAAATCCATCCACACAACCCACTTGGAAATAAAAAAAACAAACAATTACAAAAATCTCTAAAAAGTAATGTGCATTTTATGTAAACATTATTAATAAGTTAACATTTAGATGAAATTAATTTAGGCTATTTTTATAATTTTTTTCATTTCTTTATGTCCTTCAGGAGTTCACTGCCTAGTCTAATAGCTTTTTCAATGTTGTTCATTATCTCTCCTTCTTTTGCCATGTACAAAACTATTTGTTTCATGTAAATGTTAGTGATGAGTCTTTGTCTCCAGACTACTCTTGTTTTCTTCAGTGCTCTGTGCAATTAGCTTCTTCTACTTCACTCTAAAAAAAATTAACTATCCATAAAAGCTGTGAAATCACTAAATCACACTTAACTATAGTTTCCTCTCATACAAAAATCTCATTACAAGTGTTGTCTTATTGAACATGTTTACTGAAAACATTAAAATAATGAATCTTCCTTAGAAAGTTTCTAGCCAACATCGCTAATTCTAAATGATCATTCTGTGATTGGTACATTCCAGCCCAATGTTTGCTCTTGTGCTTCAACACCCCCAAAATTTAAGGAGATAAAAGTGCCTCACAATCCTCATATATTCATTGTGTTCTATGGTTATGTGACTTAATACAAAGCTTTGTTGCTTTCCAGTTGAAAATGTCTTTCATCTCTAATTACAGATAAAACAACGCCAGTCTGCTAGCATTAGAGAGCTCATTGATGTCAGGAAATAAGCAAAGGAACTCCTTTTGAAAAAAGTGGAGGTAACATCTGATATTTACTAGTCTTTTGTTAATTATAACATTGTGACAATCATTCCTCAATGTTGACACCTGCGTCAGTTTTGCTAACGTATTCAAATCACTCAGATTTTTGCAAATTTAAAATGGAAAGCTATAGGTGAAAGGCTGGTTTATACTAGTTTTCTAACTAAGGTAGGAGGGAATGAGGTGACAAAGGGTGTCAATCACAGAAAACCCATTAACAGAGTGAGCATACACATTACTGAAGGGTTTGCATTGCAGATCCACCTAACCTACATGCCCTTTGGACTATGTGAGGAAACAAGAGAACCTTGAGGGAACCTACATAGACACAGAGAGAACATGTAAACTCTGCACATGGAAAACCCAGATCTCCTTGTTGCGAGGTGTTATGACACCTGTTGTGTTGAAGGATATTGCAAGCACAAAAATAAACAGGAGATGGCAATGTTTAGCAGCAAATCCTATTCAAGAGGGAAAAGCTGGGTCATACCCAAACAGACAAATGATAAGGCAACAAAAACACAAAGGAAAATGGGAATCTAACTCAAAGACGTAAAAGGAGATCAAAACTGAAAATGTTACTTGGTGCTATGGCCTACAGTAAAAATGGAAGCACAAGAGCTGTACTCAACCAAGGGATAACGTGTGAAACAACTGCCATCATATTTATAACCGGAGTAAACTGTGATGTAATTGATGTACAGAGTATGGTCATGTGGCACTAACATCACATTGTTAATTAAAGAAACTGAAAGGTAATATATTTAAAACCTCATAACTTCTTTATTCATCTATACTAATAAAAGGCAAAGTCCTGACTGACTGACTCACTCACTCACTCACTCACTCACTCATCACTAATTCTCCAACTTCCCATGTACGTAGAAGGCTGAAATTTGGCAGGCTCATTCCTTACAGCTTACTTACAAAAGTTAAGCAGGTTTAATTTCGAAATTCTACGTGTAACGGTCATAACTGAATCCTACTTAAGTACATATTTACGGCCATAGCCTGCAGCTCGTCACCCATCACCACGCCTCCCACGTAGTTGGCTGCCTGTCTAATATTGCGTCCCCCATACCCACGCCTCCCACGTAATTGAGTGCCTACCCATATAAGGCCATCCGTCAGCAGCAGTCCAATAGACACGCTGCCACTATGAGGTGTTTGTCATGCCTAAGACGAAGACGATATTCGCGAGATACAAGTTTAGTGAGAAGACGCAAGGTATAAACAAGACTTTTGATCACTTTGAGTTAAAATTGCTGGTGAAGGACTGTGCTTATGCAAACGAAGATGAGATGGTCAGGGATAGAATAGTGTTTGGCACAAATTCAGCAAAAGTGTGAGAGAAACTTTTAAGTGCTGGGTCTGAGCTAACATTAACTAAAGCCGTGGACATCGCAAGATTGCACGAGATAGCACAAGCATAGCTGAGAACCTTCGATGCATGTACTCCGAGCGGCTCACGTGAACTGACTGTGAACGCAGTACGCAGACAACAAGCAAGAGCTCCAAAGAGTGCTGAACAAAAAACGCATTACACAATTGAGAAGGCAGCAAAAGAATATGAAGCGAGTGACGCATACAAGCATATTCATAAGTGCAGCTACTGCAGAAACAAAGCACACAGTGGAAAAAGTCATTGTCCAGCTAAAGGAAGACAGTGTCAAAAATGTGGTAAATTGAATCACTTCACTAAAGTTTGCAGGACTGGGAAAGGTAAACTTGTGCATGCAGTGTGTGATGTCTCAGATAAAAAGGAAATCCTTGATGACAGCAACACTCATAACAGTAACAAATCAATTACATTGACAATCATGTTACGTTATTTTTAAAATGTTTCCTTTTCTTTTTCATAACTTCTTTAACACACTACTTCTCCGCTGCGAAGCGCGGGTATTTTGCTAGTTTTTACTAATTAGCAATGTGAATAATTAGCTGACAATGCATATGGATAAATTCTTACCAGAACAGCTACACTAATCAAAAGCATTACAGCATGAACACTAACAGACACACACTCCACAACTTACAGCAATTTTATTTTTAAGAGAATTTGTTTCCTTTTTCATAGTATAATTTTCAAAATAACTTTTTTCTCAAAAAGTATGATCAGAAGATGTAGCACATTTATAAATATATTTTTAAAATTAAATGTAGAGATGCTTTCATTATACAAATATAATTTAAAACCAACTGCAGTATTTTACCCAAAACTTATTCAGAGTTCTGTTAATTTATGATTGTGTGTACAAAGCAATTACTTTAACAATTTAAGCGGTGCCAACAATATTTTAATATTACTATTTTTTAAAGAGCTAAGCAATTATATCACATACCAAGAAATCCCTATCAAACATCATTCCTCACATATATCACATTTTTTTTCAGTTTCATCCTCTTTTGCCTCCATTTTTTAGCTTTTTGTCAATGTTCTTTCACAAGTCTTCTGGGGCCTCATGCATAACGGCATGCGTAGAACTCACACTAAAACATGGCGTACGGACAAAAGCAGAAATGTGCGAATGCACAAAAAAAAATCCAGATGCATAAATCTGCACATACACCAACTTCCACGTTCTTCCGCTCCATAAATCTCGGTTAGCATGAAATGTAATGCTCATGCACACGCCTGTTGCTCCACGCCGACTCCTCCCAGAATTATGCCTCTTTGAAAATGCAAATCAATATAAATAGCCCCTTATCTTTTGCGTTCCATGAAAAGAAAATGGCAAAAGCATGGGAAAAAGAAGAATTTCCTTTCCTCTACTTGGTATTCACTGAAAGACTATTTGTTGGTTTAAGCAGTGATATAAACAACAAAAGGAAGTTGATCAATCAATCAAGCAACATTTATTTATATAGCACATTTTCATACAAAAAAATGTAGCTCAAAGTGATTTACAAAATGCAGAATAGAAAAATAGAAGACACAATAAAAAATAAACATAAGTCAACATTAATTAACATAGAATAAGTAAGGTCCGATGGCCAGGGTGGACAGAAAAAACAAAAAAACTCCAAAGGCTGGAGAAAAAAAATTAAATCTGTAAGGATTCCAGACCAAGAGACCGCCCAGTCCCCTCTGGGCATTCTACCTAACATAAATCAAACAGTCCTCTTTGTATTTAGGGTTTTCATGGAAGGCCTTGATGATGATGGTCACGTAGACTTCTGGCTTTCAGTCCATCAATGTTGGTGCATCATGATGCTTTGAGTAGGTGGTGGTGGCGCAGGCCGCCACCACAAAGAAACCGGAAAAAGAAACAGAAGAGAGAGTAGGGGTCAGTACGGATTTTGGAGCCACTATGAATAGTTATTATGATGAATTGAACATACAGAGTATCAGTATTAAGTTACAGTGAAGTTATAAAAAGGCCATGTTAAAGTAATGTGTTTTCAGCAGTTTTTTAAAGTGCTCTACTGTATTTGCCTGGCGAATTCCTATTGGCAGGCTATTCCAGATTTTAGGTGCATAACAGCAGAAGGCCGTCTCACCACTTCTTTTAAGTTTAGCTTTTGGAATTACTGTATAAGGAGACACTCATTTGAAGATCTAAGGTTATGATTTGGAATATAACATGTCAGGCATTCTGATATATAAGATGGAGCGAGATTATTTAAGGCTTTATAAACCATAAGCAGTATTTTAAAGTCAATCCTAAATGACACAGGCAACCAGTGTTGTGACATCAAAACTGGAGAAATGTGTTCGAATTTTCTTTTCCTAGTTAGGATTCTAGCAGCTGCATTCTGCACTCATTGCAAGTGATTTATGTCTTTTTTGGGTAGTCCTGAGAGGAGTGCGTTACAGTAATCTAGTCTACTGAAAACAAAAGCGTGAATTAATTTCTCAGCATCTTTCAATGATATACAGTAAGAGGTCTAACTTTTGCTTAAGTGAAAAAATGCTGTCCTAGTGGTCCGATGAATATGCGATTTAAAATTCAGATTACAGTCAACAGTTTTTTAATTCCATCTTAACTTTTAATCCTAATGCATCAAGTTTATTTCTGATAACCTCATTGAATCCATTATTGTCAATTACTAAAATTTCAGTTTTCTCTTTATTTAGTTTGAGAAAATTACTATTCATCCATTCAGAAATACCAGTAAGACATTGTGTTAGTGAATCAAAAGAGTCTGAGTCATCAGGCGCTATTGATAAGTACAGCTGTGTGTCATCAGCATAGCTGTGGTAACTCACGTTGTAACCTGAGATAATCTGACCTAACGGAAGCATATAGATTGAGAAAAGCAGCGGACCCAGGATAGAGCCTTGTGGAACACCATATAGAATATCATGTGTCTTTGAGTTGTGATTACAACTAACAAAGAATTTTCTACCTGCCAGGTAGGATTCAAACCAATTTAAGACACTGCCAGAGAGGCCCACCCATTGACTAAGGCGATTTCTAAGAATATTGTGATCAATGGTGTCAAATGCGGCACTCAGATCTAAGAGGATGAGAACAGATAAATGGCCACTGTCTGCATTTACCCGCAAGTCATTTACTACTTTAACGAGTGCAGTTTCTGTGCTGTGATTTGTTGTGAAGCCTGACTGATCAAGTGACAGAGTGGCAGAGAAACTTGAAAGTTCAAGTTCAGAAGGTTGCACAGTTCTCGAAATAAATAAGAAGTTGTCAGATATCAAAGTCACTGTTAAAAGGCAAGTCGTAGCCCACCATCTAAGTGTCATATGAAAGCATATTAGGGTACAGAGAAAAGAAAAAAAACTGGGAACCAGTGTGAAAAAAGGTCAAAATTTCTACTTTAATCACATAGTTTATCATTAAAGTAGAATGTCATAAACTTCATCTTAAAATCGCTCAATTTAATAGTTTCTCAAATCCCTTCGTAACGAAAATAGCACTTTAAATGATTTGTATTCTATTTGTTCTTCTATGTACTCTTACGAGTGTGAATCAGTATGTGTTTCTTAAATGGGCTTTCTCTTACGTCGACAAGACACAGAATACATTACATTCATGATGTTATAGCTATCTGAACAATTTAAATACTGAGATGTATACTTGATATCATTTTCATGATGATAGGAATTAAAGCATGTATAAAACATTGAGGCACATTGGTGCAGTGGTAGTGACGAGCTGGTGCCCTTTCCAGAGATTGTTCCTGCCTCCTGCAAGATGCTTGCTGCGCCGTGCACGACCCTCAAAATAATTTATTGCTCAAGTACTGTCTCTTTCAAATGTACTAACCCCCAATTCCTGTCTTTCCTTTTCTTTCTCCAAATAACCAATCGCCACACAATCAGCTCTTTAATAAATGTCAAGCCATCTGTAAGCTTAGAACACTGATTCTTCAAAACTTTTAAGGAACATTGAAACATCTTCATAATACATGTTTAATTATTCCATTCCTCTATCTATCCAGGGTCGTGCCAGCCCCAGCAAGCATACAGCGCGAGGCAGGAAAAATACCTGAATGGGGTACCAGCTCATCGCTGATGCTGCACCACCAAGTCCTCGTATATTTAATCATTTACAATACACATTATTTAAATGAAGCTAAAAATGTCTCTGCATAATCTATATATATAATTCACTAAGGCAAGACACTCATGGAAAGCATGCCGGAAGGGGCGTGGATTCACTAAGCCGCCGACAAGTAAGACACCTATGGCGCACGCAGGAAGGAGCCACACCGGAGGTTAATCGCCAAATGCAGCATGTAAAACTGTTTGCGAGGGGTATCCCATGGGATCCTTAAAACAATCCTTTACAACTGAGGTTAAAACACAATGAAGTAAACAGTCTTTAAAAACCGAGTTTTCGGTTACGACGCACGACCGTGTGCACCATAGCAAACTGTTTTACACGCTACATACAGCAATTAGCATTCACGACAAACATGCGTCTTCTTAGATGCTCCTGCAGGAACACGGAAAGTCTACGTGAGTCACAGGTGCATCTGGACTGTGCAAAGACGATAACGACTCAAGTGACGAGTTGGAGGTGGGCACAAGAGCGATGGCGGTCCACCAGTTTTCAGTCACGGACAATTGTGTGTTGGTTCGTTCCGTGCATTGTTACAATGTTGCTTTTCTTGCTGATTTATTACATTACCGATTATTCAAATGTTAATTTTCACCCTGTGCTTAAAAATCATTTAAAAACCAGCCTGATTATGCGGCGTATGGTACGCCGTGGGTTGACTAGTGTAATATATATACTTTTGCTGCATTTCATCTTAAAAATGATATGAAAAGCTCCAAGAAGATAGCTTCTGGAAATCTAAATCGACTTAGAAACCAGTTGTCATCATCTGTAAATATGCACTCTCTTCTCTTGAATTGAATTCCTTTATTGTTATTGTATGGTACAATGAGATTCAATACGCAAATCCTCCATAAACTTATTTTCCTATAAAATGGTAAAATAACAACAACAGCAACAATAATAGGATAAAAAACAGTGAAAAATATACAATATAAAAACATAAGTGGCTCAGTTTGTGCAATATTACAACTGTAATGCAAGTTTACAGTGAGGCAATTGAACTTAAAAGTTAAAACAGTTCTACCGGGAGCACTTGATGGACTGATTGAGTGCGTCTATAGCTCTTGGGACAAAACTGTTTCTGAACCGCAAGGATCTGAAGCGTTTGCCAAATGGGTGAAATTCAAATAGACTGTGCGCATGGCTGAGGCAGCGTGTGCCAGAAGCTGTATGCCGATAATCCTCTTTCCAATTAGCTACATAGAGCTGTGATTCCACACTCAGATACAGTGGGTTAAATATTCTGAGTGATACACTGGTAGTAACAACGCTAAAGTGGCTATGGTATTTGAAATAGTTTGGCCATTCGGTGCACCATTATATAGTTACAGGTTGATTACAATCAGATGCCTTGAGCTAGACTGTAGTTAATTTCAGGGTATTTGATAAAGCCACGTCAAGGATATGAATCTAAAAAATAAAGGGAAATCACATAAGAACAGTAGCACTGCTTTGATGCTGGGTGCCTCCAGTTTGCAAAATCTAGCAGAGAACTTGCGTACGCAAGGGATTGACCTGCCGTGAAAATGTGCTTGGCTTTACGCCAAGTTTAGTTTTTATACATTGCATTGTGAACGTGGAAATGGGCGTACACAACATTTTTGTGCATACGCACCGTTTATACATGGGGTCCCTGGTGTGCTTGCCAAGCACTTTAAATGAATTATGCTTTTCATTTGCTTTTACTAATTTTTGTCATCTTTAGAACATCTTATGTTACTTGCGTCTAGAAAGTTAGATTTTAATATTGTTCTGACAGATTTGTTGAAACAATGTAGCCACATTTGTACTAGTCTTTTTTAATCCCTTTTTATTCTATGAAAAAAATTGATCTTTACAAGCTGAGCTCTCATCCTTCTTTTCCAAAGTTGACTTTCATAACTTTGCTTTGTATACAGTTCATATTGCTAGTGACATTCATATTACTTGTAGAAATTTGCACAATTATAAGTATCAGTATACAGTAGTTCAATTAGCCACTTTAATGAGTATTCATCAACAAAAAAAATATTTATAAAGAAGGAAAAAATTTTTAAAACACAAAAATAATGCTTTCATTTCACCAAGCAGTACACACTGTTTAAGGAATTTAGAATTTGCAAGTACATATCCATGGTTAAAAGAATCAGAAGTATATTTCAGAAATATTTCCAATTAATCTTACAAAGTTTATGTTTTCAGGAGGACAATAAGCAGCCTATTCTTTTCAGGATCACAAACTTAACAATACAAAAAAGAACATTATTTTACATTTTTTTATAAATACTCTTTTACCTGATATATTTTAATACTGTGTTCCATGGCAGCAAAGTTTAAGAGAACCCAGAATGAGATTTAAACAAATGCAAAATGGTAAAACACATTATGTGAGAAATTATAACAGGTTATTTGATTTATTCATTAATTTATTATTAAAATGTCTTTAGTCCGAAATCTTAAAATTCATAAAGTCCCTTTATTCAGTATTAATTTTTATCAGAAAGCTGTATCTCAGTTTTGGCTTGACTTTGAAGGATACAAAGGATTTCAAATTTGAAATTGATTACTTTATGTAAACTTTACAGATATTGCACATGAGCAAATCCTAATGTTACTTTTGTGTTCAGTAATACTGCATTAAACAAACCATGGAAATTTGATCACGAAAAGTAACAAGTAAGCACAGAACAACATACCCTCTTTTTATGTTAGTTAAATCTTATTGAGGTCTAACTAGAAATTAGTGACTAAAACTGTGTATTGTATTATTGTATGTATATGCAAGTGTGTTTATTATTAAGATGTTACTATACCTAATAATCAGCAATGTAAAAAAAGAAAGCTAAAGAAACAGTGAAATATTCATGTTTATAAATGAAGCAAGAGTTTTCAAGGAAAAATAATTTTCACGTTAATTTTTAACAATAATCCATGTTATTCACCTTTAAGAAAGCACATTTGTCCACCTTGTAAGAACATATGTCCACCTTGTAATCAAGATATCGTCAATAAATGTATTTTGCATTACTCAGTGAGAAGGTCTCCACAAATCACCAACTTCCTGCAACACATGCCTACATTACGGAACTTTGGCAGGTGCCCAGTGTAGAGTCTGGTCCTATTGTTATATTCAATAAAGATTTGAAAAGAGTACTTACTGGGCACAAGCAAGTCCTAGGAACTTACTTTGCCATGAATGCATAAAAGGTAATTGAAACTTACCTAATCACAACTGCTAAATTTTTACTTTGGTTGGGTGCTCAGTTGGAAAGATGAATGACATAGTGAGTGTGTAAATTCAACAACAGCAGCAATCTGGGAAAAGAATAGAAAGTAAAAATAATTAGTCATTGTATTCATACAAGCACATGGCATTGAATCTATCCATCCATCCATTTTCCAACCCGCTAAATCCAAACACAGTGTCACGGGGGTCTGCTGGAGCCATTCCCAGCCAACACAGGGCAACCAATCCCTGGCAGGGTGCCAACCCACCGCAGGACGGCATTGAATCCCCTACATGCATTTGCTTGAAATGTTTCTTTCATCTGATTTTCTGAAATGCTTCATATGTGCAAAACTTCTGAAAATAAGCATGCACATGTGTCATATGTAGTACAAAGTCAAAGATGGTATTTCTGTGAAATATTTCAGCTTTCACAAGAATAGTTCAAGTACTGCCTTCCTTGCCAAGAACACACAAACAGATGGAAATGGCAGACTTTACACTTAATGCACCTGGTACTAGACACTTCTGCTGTTTTTCTTCCACGAGTGTTGAATCTAAAGTTATCATTTGATTTACATATATTTAATATAATGTTAATGTTTATATTTTAGGAATAACCTAAACTTAGTTATATATTAAGTGTTTATATTTTAGGAATATTAAGACACTGTTATTTAAGCTTTATCACTTAGTCACATAGTATAGTTTTTATTAAGAAGAAATAATTAATATTTTGTAGGGTATTATTTACTTATACATGCAGTGGTATTAGATAAAGGATAAAATATTATAAAACAACTTTCAATA
This sequence comes from Polypterus senegalus, assembly GCF_016835505.1. NCBI lineage: Eukaryota > Metazoa > Chordata > Cladistia > Polypteriformes > Polypteridae > Polypterus > Polypterus senegalus. Next base: position 230,010,833 of record NC_053155.1, read on the forward strand.
TGAGGCTTTGGCTCGTTCTTTAACATTATTTGTTTCAGGGTCACAAAGGTAAAACAAAGAAGAAATAATGAGTACCCTAAAGCATTTGGACAAGGTATATTCTAGAAGACTAGTGAATTAAGTTTAGAGGGAGCATAAAGAAATGCAAACAAGGAACTAAGCAAAATAATTTATTTTAGCTAATATACTGTAAATTCCCAATGTCCAGCTACTGGAGAAGAAGTGTGGTGACATCAAAGCAAGGATAAAGTAAAAGGGAAACATTTGTGATTGCAACATCCTTTGCTTTACAGAGACATGGCTGACTCTGAACAGAACTGGGGGGTCTGGCAAATTGAAAATTGGAGGTGTGTGTTTCATGGTCAATAGCAACTGATGCAACAGCAGGAATGTAATGATCTTATAATGCTACTGCTCACCTGATCTGGAGCTACTGATAATTAAATGCAGACCATTTATTATATCTTACACAAGAGAGTTTATTTCAGTCATTGTCATGACAGTATATATTAAACCTCAATTGGGAACTTATGCTTCCCAGACAAAACTCAGTCTCAACCAGAATGATAGAATGGTAACCTGGATGGTGCCGTTATTGCCTTGTCTTGATATCAGCAAAGCTGGACCCAGTAAAGGTAATGCAGAACGTTTATATAAATATAATATGTAAATTACATATTCTACCAGAGAGGAAAGGACAATAGACCATGGCTATTTTTGATATAATTATGGCTATAAGGTAAAGATGCTGCCCATCTTTTTTATTCCCAGATACAAAGAAAAGTTAAAGCAGGAAGCTCCAGTTATGCATGAGGTCGGAGCAGTCAGAGGAGGAATCACTCAGGAAGTACTGAGTGTTGCAGAATGGAAAGTGTTCAGGCACAGCTCTGATGACAAGAGCATTGTGACTTCTTGTATTGAATTTCTCTTAAATTAAAACCACAACAAAGTCACCACCAGGATTTACCCAAATGAGGAACCTTGAATGGAATTGCTCAAACCGCTGAATACAGTACATGTGGACAATTACAAAGCTGCCTCATGCAATCTAAGATATGAGGACAAAGTACAGTATAAAGCTATTGAATGGGAGCATATGGCAAAGTCTGTGGTCAATAAAGCAACTACCCCCAGCATGATGAGTGCCAATACCTATTTGGGAGATGATGTTAATGCCACCATACAACACATCTTCATCGAGAGAACTGCCCCCATTTTGTCATAAAATTATGTTTTAAGGATTGCTTTCAGGAAAGTGAACACCAGGAAGGCAGCAGGTCCAAGACAATATTTCAGGAGTTGATTTCAAGATTTGTGCTGATCGGCTTGCACCAATGTTCATTGTAATATTAAATCTCTCCTTAACCCAGTCTGTCAATCCAACATACTTTAAAAGACCCTACATTTTCCCTGTACCTAATAAATCACATCCAACCTGCCTGAATGATTATAGTCCCATTGCACAAAAAACAATAGCAATGAAGTGTTTAAAGATTGGTAGTCAAAAGTCACATATGTTCTTCTCTCCCAAAAGCTTGCATATCACTCCTATAGATCAACAGTGGATGCCATCACCTTGATCACCTTGAGAAAGAGAGGTAATTATGTATGAATGCTATTTATAGACTACAGCTCTACATTTAACACGATAATTCCATCTAAACTTAACAACACGTTTAGGGACCTACATCTGAGCACTTCATTGTGCAGCTTCATATTTCACTTCCTGACAGGCAGACTCCACGGTACTAAAGAACTTCTATATATTCACCATCAGAAGTTTTTTGAAAGGAAGTATTACCACCTGGTTTGTAAACAACATGCAGCAAGGCCAGCTCTATAAACAGGGGTGCGGTCAGCTAAAAACATCACCAGTTTAGCACTCATTAACGTCTAGGACATCTTCACCAAAAGATGTTGGGCCAGTGCACAGAAAATTATCTGTACCATCAGCCATCCCAACAATGGCCACTCTTATGTGCTGCTATCAGGTAAACACTACTGCTGTCTGAAATCCATCTCAGAGAGATTGAGGAGGAGCTTTTTCCTATACTGTAGTACATCAGCATGTTGTATTACGAAAGTGTCTAGAAGTACATGGCGCCCTGTTATAAACTCTCTTATAATATTTTAGTTATTATTTATTTAGTTTTTATTTATCACATATTTATAATTCTACTAATAATTTTTAAATATTTATAAAGTAACGTATTGTTATTTTGTTTTTATATTCTTCTTAAAGGCACAATAATTGTTTTAGAGTTTTTGTACTGTATGTAAAATCTGTATGTGACAAATAAAATTTGTTTAAATTTAATATAAAGCAAAAGCACCTCCAGAATGAGATCAAGTAAAGAGCCTTGGGTGAGAGAAAAGTGGTGGTTCTGTTATCAGTGGCAGATGTATCATCATCAATTTAGGAAAAAAAAAAACTATTCCTTAACCCAACTTTTCACATAATAAGGAGATAATAGTAACATAATGTAACATTGTCAAACTTGATTATTTAAATTCGGGAGTGCAAGGGGAAATCCTATCCTATACTAGCAGTTTTGATTACCAGTCCATCGCAGGGTCCACTCACCCACACTCACAAACGCTACTAATTAGGAATCCCCAATTAATTATTTACTTATTTTAACCTACTAACCTATTTTATGTACTGAATTATTTAATCGAAGTTTGTCGAGAAATGTTCCTGGGGCCTCTTCATAACTGTGGTAATATGCTACATTATGGTTTCTTCTTTATCTTTAGCCGTGTCAGAAGTTTCCTTTTTTTTGCAATTCTTGTTTGTACTTATACTTCAGTAAAAAAAGCTCCATTTCCCTCTTGCAACAAATAAAGCACTGTCTACCTAAGCATTATATGCTCCATTTTATTATATAGTACTCTTAACAAACTGACATCATAGTTTTGGTCATACACAGAAGACATGAAAAAAACTCAATCACAATAATGTGAGGCTTCAATTACATTACTTTAATATATTAGAATATTCATATTTTATAAGTGCATGGTCCACTTTTTCAAACTTTATACAGTATTGAAATTTGTGCTACATTATTTTATCTTTTACTCAGTTGCCTTTGTTATTTAAAAAGCAAAATGCTGAAATTGAAACTGAAAAAAAGAAAAATATAGTCAGTAAGTTGTAGTAAAGTTATATTACTCTTTTTTAAAAAGAATATTGTTACTTGTACTATTGCAAAAGTTCACTTTATTGAAGGTGTATTATTTAAGCAGCAGGAAACCTTGATCCTGGTGGGCTCCATTGTTTTCTCATTTATTCTAAATGTTCAAAACATCTGTGCATCCTGCTTTGTACTGTAGTGTAAACCTCTTTATCACAATTCTGAGTCCATGACATTATGTCTACAAAACAAGCATGGTAATAAGGAATAAATTGAACCTGTAGTAGACAGAAATGCAGGTTTTCCAACAAATTAACTTTTACCCAACTGAGACTCCTGCAAGCAAATGCTTTCAGGGCTGGCACACATTTATCCTCTATCTTAGATATTGTACTTTACTGTATATCTTTCACAGAAAAATTTTAATAAAAAAATAATAATTTTCACTTCTGGTAAGAAAAAAATAATGTTGCACATTTCAAAAATAGATAAATATGATAATTTAAACAGATTATATAATGAAATGTATTACTGTCAATTTGATAAAAGTAACTCTTTCCATACATTCTTCCCCATTGTTCTGAAAAATGTGTTTCTTTACTCGGGTTTATTTTTAATAGATGAGATTAAGGTAGTGTTCTTAAGAATGCCATGATTAAGGAGGACTGAGTGACTAGTAGATTAAGAAGGTAATTATAGAGGTCTTTCTCAAACACAAGACTGGATCAGATACTGAAGCTTATCTGCTGTATGCCAGAGATGTGTCTATCGATGACTCTCCTATATTTTTATATTGCTATTGACTGGAAATGTTAGGATTTTTCATTAAATGCATGCTTTGTCTTTCAGAAAGAAGGATAAAACAGACTGTGTTAAAGTTATAGCTTATAAAATGTTAAATGCTAAGTGATTTGCGTAAGAATAAATTTATTTACATAAAACATATATTCCTCTCAAATTACACTTTTCAAAATATGTTTCAAAATAATTTTTCTCCCCCATATTTTTCATTGATTAACTTTCAGAAACATACTGTATGTATTATATATATACAAAATGAGCATATTGAAATTACAGATTAAAGCCTGACAATGTAGAAATATTTTGTATCATAACTACTATAGGGTGGTCCAGATCTAATTATGCAATTTTCATTATACTATAATTAATTAAGTTTATTATGTAGAAAATCACCTGAAAAATCCCGGACCATCGAGAAGTGTGCGAACTGACGACATGAAGAATCATTTTTGTGCCGAACTGGACTCGTCCCTGCATAAATCAAAGTCATCCAGATGATCTGGATCTGCATAATTAGGTCTGGACCAGGAGACACTTGTATGGATGTTTGCGCTGTCAGATAATGGGTAAGGCACGTCAAAACCAATAATAAAGTAAAGACCTTTGCAGAAAATTGAAAACACAGTTAGAAAAGCTTTTAGAAACTTTATAATCTCTGCAACAGATTTCAGATTTAAACACAATGATTATTTTTTGGCTAAGAGAATATATTGTTTCACTATCTATATTTTGCACTTCATTAAATGTCTTGCTGAATTTTATGATAAGTAATACATTTGTTTTTCCAGAAGACTTTTAGACACTTATAGGTATACTATTTGACACGATAGGGATTTTTCTCATTACTTTCTTAAACAATATCTTGGTGTTCAGGCTTCTTAATAATTATTGTAATCTAGCAAATGAGAAATGTTTAAAGGACATTGATAAAATCCTTTTCGCATCCTTGAATATCTTAAAATGACTATTTCTTTAACTGTCTGCTTCTTTACTAAAGGCTCTCTTCAGCACAGCTACCTGTAGTTAAAGTTTACTATTCATATACAGATAAGCCTGAATCAAGTTAGTTAAACACAGTGTCTCACAATGCTGGGAAATTCTGAAAGTTATATCTAGTAGAGCTGTGATTGGATCAAAAATTTTAATATCTGACTTAAAAATAATATGTTACTCATCCTACTCCTGATATGACCTCTTACTACAAAAAACATCTTTGACCTGAGCTTGATGAATTAAAATTATGTAATGATACAAGAGCTTGTGTTTTTTCTGGTTTGCTGCTAGTGCAGGTATGCTTACAAAACAGTGAGGTGCACAAGAAGTAGAGAAACCACAGATGAAGTAACAGATTCATCTCAGTGAGTAAAAGAGTTGCCTGATAATTACCTCTCAACGTATGACTATAACGAGGAACAACCTGAAGAGAGAATAGATTGGAAAATAAAGTTATTTTTAAAGAGTAAGCAAAAGAGTAGTTAGGAGTCAGGCCAAGAGCAGAATACCAAAAGGACAAAAACTGAACTAAACGATCAAGATAAATATATAGTAGTAACACCATGACATCATGGTTGACGTCGCTAGTGACCATGTGGTAGCAATGTGAAGCTGTCATCAAGTACAACATGGTGGCAAACCATAAAAAACACCATAAAGTAGTGACTGTAAAACTGTAAAAAAAAAAAAAGCGGCATTGTGATAATACTAATAATATAATGATACAAATTAATGGGATTAAAAAATAAATTACAAAAAAAGTATAGCTTTGATGAAATAAAATAATACATCAAAATTAAATAAATTCATAACAACTAGCTAAAAAGCATCACTTTGAGAAACTTCAAAGACTATAAATACTGTATAGTACAGCCATTTTCCACAAGGTACAAGCGAGAAAGCATCTGGACAAAGAAAGACAAAGCAGGCTCATCATGCTCCTTTCATTTGTGCTAATGAAAATCACTTTATTGGCCCTGAAAATTCAGACTTCAGAAGAAATCATTGCCCATATTATTGGTTCTTCTTATTTCTCTTCATCTTTTCACACTTCTGTGTGGGGTTAGTGTGCTTGACCAACTTTAACCATATAGCTCGGTCCTTCACCTCCTCCCCAGTGAAACTTCTGATCTTCTTTTACATTATCCATCCACCTCTGCTTTGATCTCACTCACTTTCTGTTCCTCTGTACTTCCATTTCTATCACTCTTTTGCCCACATATTCATTGTCTCCACATATCCATACCACTTCAATTTCTTTCTTAGATATGTCTCCCCCTTTTGTTGTACCTCTGATTGTCTATTTTTTTATTCTGTCCAGTTTTTCTAATTCCACACATCCACCTCAACATTCTCATTTCTGCCACATCTAATTCTCCTGTCCTCCTTCTAATGCCCATGCCTCAACTCCATTCATCATTGTTGGTCTTAACACTGTCTTAAAATCCTTACCTTTAACCTTCTACTTAATTCTTTCACCACACAACACTCTCGATACCTTCTGTCCAATTGTTCCAGCCACACTGCAATCTAAGGGTTATCTCTGAATCTAATTTTCCATCTTGGGCTACCATTGATCCTAGATACTAAGATACTTAAATTTTCAATAGTGCCCTTTGTAGACTAACTTCTGGATCCTGATCATCATTAAGCCTCATATACAGGCAGTCCCCGGGTTACGTACGAGATAGGGACTGTAGGTTTGTACTTAAGTTGAATTTGTATGTAAGTCGGAACAGGTCCATTATTTTAATAAATGCTATTGTTGACCGACTTTAACCAATTGCTCTGCCAATGAATGATGGAGTTTCACCTCTCTCTGACTTTTTTATTATTTGTACTTTATTTTCAGTCATGATGGGTTTTCTCTTTTTTACTGTATCACCAGCACTTGCATCAGATTTGTGTTTCAGAGACATTCTTGAAGGGTGAAGACAAAAGGTTAAGATGAGGTCTTCTGCACAGCACTATACACACTATCACAGCAGGAAGGCACCCTTCAACACGTGTGATGTACTGACAAGAGACAACTTCCTGCTATGTGTGTAACAGTACAAGCAGGCTTGCTATTGAGAATGACTGGGGCCAGCGAGGGGGGGGTTCATCACTCGCCCACCACACAGTCACCTCCACTACAGTGCCTGCAGCGTCCGTCCACCGAGAACGAACACAGTGCGGCCAAACGTGGCTAGTGAATCACTAAACCCCAATTCAACAGGTAGCCATCCGAGGCACACTACAATGCTACCCCCGCCGCCCCATTCACCCTCAGTGGCCTCCGTTCAGCCACAACCCGGGTCACCGCTTGCAGCATTACCAGCCGTGTGTGCTGGGCAGGCAGTGAAACGTATTTTGTTTTCTTCCTATTTATTTTCAATGCTCTATTTTGTAAAGCCCTTCTTCATTCTTCCAACTTCTTCTTTTCAGGTGCTACACAACACAATGGCATCATCAAAAAACATGAACTGGGGAATTGGTCTTTTATCCTTATTAGTTCACAGACTAATATTACTTGTAACCTCATAGTTCGGCAAACAGAGTGAATATAATAGCATTTGTATTTCTGGCTTTTGGTTGGTAGCTTTTATAGGTTTCTCCTCCTAAATTTAATCAGAAAACTACATTCACAAGTGTAACTTTCATTTATTTACTCAGGGCAGCTTACAGCACACTATCATGCAGCAACTCCAAAAATGCCCAAACAGACTATCTCTCTGGAGGGTGGTGTGCCAAATTTGCTGTGAAGAAACTAAACACAACAGCTTTGCAAACATAACTAGAAGTAATATGAGGTAATTTAATGAGGTAATAAACTGTAATTCTTAAAAAAAATTAAAAGCTGGCCCCAAATGATAATATTTCCTTGGCAATTGTTAAGAAAGAGCAATATAATTCATAAGTGCTTCTTTATAGGAGAAAGGAAGAAAGAAAACCAGGCTATTTTATGTGTTATGCTGTCCATTTATTGTCCTGTTTTCTTATATACTGTACATGTGGATATATCTTTCATTATTATTATCGTTTGAATAAATACTTATGTTTTGTTAATTACACCAAGAAGGTTTTAGTTATTTGTTGAAAAATAAAAGCCACATCTGCCACAATCAGGGAAAGCAAAGGTAATTTTTTATATTGCTAAAAATAATAGAATCTTCTGTAATAAATGCTTCCAAGCATCATCTTGGTAGGAAATATTTATTTTAAAATTGATGAGTAGATGGATGAAGGAAGAGAGGCTTCTGACCAAGCTAGAACTCAAATCTTAAACATTATGTGTATGATCAAGAAGAGCTACTTTCGATATCTAGCGAAAATATCACATTCTGTTGGGATCTGAGCACTCTGTAATGAAGTATATGAATACAGTATATAATGCAGCATTTATATTTTTACATTTTCAAAATTAAAGATTTGCTATTTATTGATGTTAAATAAGTCTTGGGTAAAGAATATTCTATATTTATTTACAAAAATTGCAACAAAAATTTGAAAAACTCCTAGTAATTTTTTTCAAGCATTAAAAAATGCTCACATAAAACTGTGATTTTAGCTCTAGAGTATTGCTGGCCAATATTTTACTATTTGAAATGTAACGGAAACATCACTTTTAGTTGAAAAAATATAAAATTAGGGCACAAATGTGCATAAAAATGCAAAATCATTTTCTCTATTGAGAAAAATCTACTGAAGTAATTTTACTTAAAATCAATAGGCCTCTAGCATTTTATAATGCTAATAGCTGAGCCAGGTTTCATTCAGAATGAATACTTTGTGTTTTAGTTATTCTGTCCACAGTCTCACATTCTGACACAAAGACACAGGCACACAGAAACATCACTCTGGAAGTAGGTTCATATGTTTAGGGATTTATTAAATGTGTAAATCTGTGCATAAATCAAAGTCAAAAATACTTTCCTTATATATACACCTACAGTATATGTAAATATTTCTGTAGAGCAATTGTACTGAAGCGATTTTGCTGAAAATCAGTAGGCTTCTAACATTTTACAATATTAATAACAGTGCCAGGTTCTATTTGTAGTCAATTTATTTTTGAATTATCCTCTCCACAGCTTTGGATTCCAATGCATGCGCACACACACACACACACAACACACAATTGTTCAAACCATGGGATAACTAAAATATGCTAATCTACTGAAAATTTTTGGTTAAAATTTGAACCTTGTCATGATGCTATCTCTGTATACCAACAATTTGTGAAGGAAAAGCAGAAAGTTGGAATTTTAAACATACAAGCATGCAAAGCATATTGTTGTTGTGCCTAACTGGAGACTATATAACACAATAAAACACAAAGAATTAGTGGTGAAAATGGTGTTTAATATTAATGTAGCACAGAATTCCCAGTGTCATTTCAATATTTTTCATGACTGTAAGTTAGATATTTTTTACATAAAAATACTGGACAGAAGTATCTATTTTATGTTTAATGACATCTATTGTTTTTAATAATATATAGTGAATGATTCAAAAGGAGAATTATTATTGATTGGTGTAAAGGGGTGCCTAGCTGGTTAGGGGTTACCAGAGGTCCATCTGACACAATTGTAGGATGGAATGTGTACAAAATGCAGTATAAACCTAATATAGAATAAAAGAAAGTAATGTAACCCTATATGCCTATCACACCATACACAGACGTGCAAACAGCGAAAGGCATTAATACATGGCAAAGATAAATGCATATATTCTAGTGGGCAGGCAATTTAGAGGCAAGGGGCAACCGATAATGTCCTTTAAAACAAAGGGCTTGGAGGCTGGCAAGAGATTGTAAGATATGAGGCCAATAATAATAATTCTTTGCATTTATACAGCACTTTTCTCACTACTCAAAGCGCTCAGCAATTGCAGGTTAAGGGCCTTGCTCAAGGACCCAACAAAGCAGAGTCCCTATTGGCATTTATGGGATTCAAACCGGCAACCTTCCGATTGCCGGTGCAAATCCCTAGCCTCAGAGCTACCACTCCACTAAGTAGGAGGTCAGATCTCTCCAGGATGAGACCAAGTGCTTCCTAAAAGGAGAAATAGTTGGTATGGAATCCTGACAGAAAGCCTGAGGCACTCTGGGTCACTAAATGGCAGAAGTGGCCCTTTTTAAGAGCTACAGGGGTCTAATGGGTTTAGAGCATAGTTATTAGTATAAGCGACAGATGAAAATCATTAATCAAAATTTTTTAGAAGCTGAAATAAAATAAAGGACAAAACCAAGATGAACCAAAACTAAAATTACAAAAACGCTTAAACGATTAAATAAAATAGAATAATAAACTAGTAAAATATGAACAGACTGATACATAGACTAACCTATGTTGTAGTCTAGTCTTCCACGGGCTACAGTGACCACAAAATTAATCAAAAAGTAAAAAAAAATATTTGTTCTTTGTTTTTCAAAAAAATATTGCTACCACAAGATCAAGTCATCTTTAACCCCTTTGCTCCTCTACCATTACTTGTACATACAGTTCACTTATATTTCGTGTACAGTGGCAGGAGGAGGTGGTTGGAACAACATTTTCAGTGGCAGGACCATTTGAATACTGGCAGTCGGAACATGAAGAGCATAAAGAAGCAAGCAATTTATTGTTTGATGGTACCTCAGAAATGGAGAGTGACACCATAATAGGTTCTAGCTTTAGTGATAGTGCAGCATAAAAATGTGATGATTTTGCTGAAACAGTAAATGATTATGCCACTTCTAAAAGGAAGTGATAACATAACAGCGTTGGGCAGTTTTCAAAGCTACAATTCACTGATCTCCAGGATGCAAAGCAGATTTATCAGATATAGATGTTCACTTTTTTGAACCTGTTTGTAATGGCACAATATTAGAGGTATTTGTGACTGAGTCCCCCAGATGTGTATAGCACCTGATCCAGCAGCACACAGTGACTCTCAATTTCGGGTGCACATGGGCACTGATGTCACTTATAATGAGCTGATTCTTTCCCTGTACTTACCGTATATCAAGGTATAATTTAAAAGCCTGAAGCTGAAGATATCTTGACAGCAAAGATTTTATTTGGAACAAATTAATGTACATTAGATCACACACAGTAGCGAGAAATTCTTTTTAAAATGAAATAATTTTTAATGCATTACATTACATACATTGGCAGCATGTTTTGTTGACAAATCACTTGTGCATTGGAAAGGTCATTTCACAATAAAGCAATGTCAACCTTATGTAATTACTGGGTATTTGTACTGAACAACAGGTAATGTTTTTTGGTTTATTTTCTCCTTCATCTCACTGGCAGGAGTTTTTGTTTATGTTACCTGGCCATTTGACCATAGCATTGAACTTTGTGTTATAATTTGTATAATATTAAAAATAGGTAATTAATTACTCTATCTGTTACTTGTTTATCATGGTGTTGAGACAGCCTTCCTGAAAGTATTCAGTGATGTCTCTATTATTACTGACTCAGGCGCCGCTGCAGTTCTTGTCCTCATTGACCTGTCCGCTGCCTTTGACACTATTGACCATGAAATATTGCTGTTGCGGTTTGAACATCTTCTTGGGCTTAAAGGGGCTGCTCTTAACTGGTTCAGGTCATGTCTAATTTGTAGACACTTTTCAGTGACTTTAAAATCCTCTTTTTCGTCTACTGCTCCTCTTAAATGTCATGTTCCTCAGGGATCCATTTTGGGCCCTATTTTATTCTCTACAGTTTATACCTTTACCCTATTGGAGCTATTTTTAGGAAATTTAACATTTTCTTATGCTGATGATACACAGGTTTATATTCCCATCTGCAACTCTGCAATGAATCAACTGCACAACTGTTTTTTTGAACTAAGATCCTGGATGGCTAATAATTTTCTTGATCTGAATCAAAATAAAATGGAGATGCTTATAGTGGGTCCATCAGTTAAAGCCCAAATTGGTCTTGGACTCAGCTCTTTCTCTGTCTTTTGCAAACCTCAAGTCGGCTATCTTTGTGTTATTTTTAACAGTAACCTCTCTTGTGAGAAACAGATTCATTCTATAGTCAAGAGTTTCTTTTTCCAGCTTAGTCTTTAAGGTAAGATCAAGCCTTATCTATCTTCTAGGGATCTTGAGAAAGCTACTCATGCTTTTATCTTTTCTTGCCTTGATTACTGCAATTTACTGTATTCTGGGATTAGCAAATCCCTGATACGCAGGTTACAGTTGATCCAGAATGCTGCCGCTCGCTTTCTGGTTTGGGCAAGAAAGTCTTATTCTGTTTCTCCAATATTAGCTTTTTTACACTGGTTGCCTGTCAGTTTTCGAATTGATTTTAAAATCTTGTTGCTAGTTTTTAAATCTTTACATGGGCTTGCTCCTGCCTATTTATGTGAATTGTGTGCTTTACACCAGCCATCTAGAGTGCTTAGATCTTCTGGTCAGTTGTCTTGTTGTCCCTCATAACAAGTGTAAAACCAAGGGGGACAGGGCTTTTGCAGCTGCTGCACCTCGCCTGTGGAACTCTTTACCTCATTACATAAATGAGTTGTCTACAATTGGACTGTTCAAAACAAGATTAAAGACTCATTTCTATTCTCTTGCATTCCATGACCTTCAGTAATCCTGATGGTTTCCTCACTGTGATTATGTAATCTTACTTCTATTTATTATTTATTTTATTTGTGTTCATTTATTTTATTTCTATTTATGTTAAGTGTATGGTTTTTCTTATTGTTTTATTGTAAAGCACTTTGGCCACAGCATTCCTATGTTGTTTTAAATGTGCTATATAAATAAATTGACATTAAGTGCATATGGATTTATTTGTATTTATTTTTTTGTGTTTATTTATTCATTCATTACAAATTTATTTTCCTTTGTTCTTACTTTTTTCTTTACTTCTTGTACTGCACATGTTTTAGCTTTGTTGCTATTAAAATAAATATTAGAATAAATATAACGGAAGACGGGTGGTTTACTTTGATCATCAAAAATCAAGCTCATTAGTGACAAAACAATTTTATTTCAGCAACACCATGAACATCTATGAATAAGTAATTTAGAAACTGAAGGCAACATTTTAGTGTGGCATAGTGGTAAAGGATTTAGACTTCAAACCCTGTGGTTGTGGGTTCAAATCCTGATACTGACATTGTATGACCATGACCAAGTCACTTCACTTGCATGTTCTCCAACTGGGAAAAAAACAGAAATGTAACCAATTGCATCTGAAATGTTGTAAGCTGCCTTGAATAAAGACATCAGCCAAATAGGTAAATGTAATATGATGGACGTAAGTGCCATGAGGGTATGCCAAGCAATATTAATGTCTGTGTATGATGTATTAAAAGTCAAATATATTAAATAAATTGGAAAAACAGTTTTGAAAAATTTAACGTTAAGTTTTGAATAAAGCCTAAAAAACACAGATAAAGACTATGAATTACCATCGTGATAACTCTATATACTTGGATTTTGCAAATGCAAAAGAAACAGTCTTTATAGACAGAGCTCATAACAGAACTGATGATGGTGGAGAAACGGTGGAGTTATATGGCCAGCTAACAGGAAGGGACGGATCCAGAGAAACAGGAAGCAGAAATGATGTCAGAGGTGGAGTGGTCAGTCATCTGGGGTCTCATGCATAATGCTGTGCGTAGAAATCGCATTATAACATGACGTAAGCACAAAACCCAATGTGCTTATGCACAGAAAAATCCAGATACATAAATCTGTGCATTCTCCCACTTCCGCGTTCTTCCGCTCCATAAATCCCAATCAGCGTGAAAGGTAACACACATGCACGCGCCTTCTGTCCCACCCCGTCTCCTCCCAGAATTACGCCTCTTTCAATATGCAAATCAATATAAATAGCCTTTAAGCTCAGCGTTCTGTGAAAAGGCAATGGCAAAAGCAAGAGGGAAAATATAAGAATTTCAGCGAATACCAAGTGGAGCCAAAGAAAAACGCACTATTTGTTGGTTTAAACAGTGGTATAATCAACAAAAGGAAGTTGATCGAGTGACATAGCGTGTTGGAGAAACTTGAAAGGTGAAGTTCACAAAGTCGCACAGTACCCGACATAAAAAAGAAGTTGTCACATATCAAAGTCACCGTGAAAAGGCGAGACATAGCCCACCATCTCAGTGTCATATGAAAGCTTATTAGGGTACAAAGAAAAAAAAGGCACACAGTAGGAAAAAAGCACGAAATGTTAACTTCAATCTCAAAATTTCCACTTTAATCACAGTTTATTTTGTCATTAAAGTAGAACATCATAAACTTCATCTTAAAATCGTTTAATTTACTAATTTCTCAAATCCCATAAACTAACTAAAGTAGCACGTTAAATGCTTTGTTTTGTATTTGATCTTTTGCTCTATGTGTGTGAATCACTATGTGTTTCAGCATTCTCCTTCTCCGACTGGATACAGAATCCATTACATTCGTGATATTATAGTTCTCTGAATAATTAAAATACTGAGATGTATACGTGATATCTTTTTCATGATGAAAGGAGTTAAAGCATGTCATTAAACAGGGGAACACGGTGCATGATTGTGTGCGACCTTCGATGAATTTATTGTAGCAGTACTATCTCTTTCAAACGTACTAATCTCCAATTCCTGTCCTTACTTTTCTTTCTTCAAATACCCAATCGCCACACAATCAGCTCTGTAATAAACGTTAAGCCATCTGTAAGCTTACAACGACGATTCTTCAAAACTTTTAAGGAACATTGAAATATCTTTGTAGTACATGTTTAATTATTCTATCCATCTATCTTTCCAGTGTCACGTCATCCCTAGAAAGAATACAGCACAAGGTAGGATCAATACGTGAACTTGCTAGCGCTGCGGCACCGTGTCCTCACATGTTTAATTATTAACAATACGGATTATTTAAATGAAGTTAAAGTTTTATCTATATAATATAATCAACATATTTTGCTGCATTTCATCTTAAAAATGATATCATCATCATATGTAAATAAGCACTTTATAAAGTGGCGCAGGTTGTGCAACATTATAACTGTAGAGCAAGTTTACAGTGAGGTTATTATACTTATAAGTACAAACAGTTCTACAAGGAGCACTTGATGGACTGATTGATTGTTTAAAGTTTTTGGGATGAAACTGTTTCTGAACCGCGAGGTTTGTACAGGAAAGTCTCTGAAGTGTTTTGCAGTGGCAGATAATTCTCTTTCCGATCAGCTGGTGCTGTGCTTCCCCACTCAGATACAGTGATATAAATAGTCCGAGTGGTGCAGTGAGAGTAATATGGAAAAAGATGATCCACTGTGGCAACACCTAATGGGAGCAGCTGAAAGAAGAAAAAAAAGGTGCAGTGAGAGTAACAACGCTAAAGCAGTTATGGTATTTGGAATACTATGGCTATTCCCTGGATCATTATATTGTTACAAGTTAATTACAATCAGATGCATTACACTAATAAACAATATGCGGTTAGTTTCAGTGTATTTATAAAGCCGCGTCAGGAAAATAAAGAGTAACCACACAGGAACAGTAGCACTGCTTTGACGCTGGGAGCCGCCAGTCTGCAAAACCGAGCGGAGAACTTGCGTACAACAAGGTATGAGGTACCGTGGAAAAGTGCGTGGCTTTACGCCAAGTGTAGGTTTTATACATCGCGATTTGAACGTGGAAAAGTTGTTACGCTACATTTCTGTCCGTGCGCACCGTTTATGCATGAGGCCCCTGGTCTGCAGAGGGAGAGAGAAAGAGAAAGCATTAAAGGACAGCGCCAAACCCAGGTTTGGCAGGTAGTCATAGTTATTCAAGCCCTTAAGACATCTCCCCTTGTCACAAGTGTGACAATGTAAAAGGACTGGTAAATCTGAATATTAGATGATATGGTGAAAAGAAATTTAGATGTTATCTGGAATAATTATTTGAGGTGAAAACACTAGATTAAGTTTAATTTGAAAAACTATTATAAACATGGTATGTTTCTGAAATACCATTTTGCATATAAATATAAAATTAATTAGGTTTACATGTATATACAAGTTGAGAAAACTGTTTTGGCATTCATCAATAAAGTAGTAAAGATTTTAGTCAGTCTGAAAATATATATTTGATATCATTGGGTAATTTTGTTATTCAAAAAAATACATTAAAACAGCATTTGAAAAATAAGTCTTTAATGTTTGGCCAAAGATTCACACCATTTTTGTCTGATCTTTTTTTTTTTTTTCAAAATTCAGCATGTGTGACATAGCATCTTCCCAGATGGACATGCTGTTGACTGATGCGCTCATCCCTTTGTTCAGCCTGACATGGAGAATGCTCTATTTTCCACAGTAATTCAACTTGTTCAGTTATTAGTTTTATAATGAAATTCCACAAAGGCATATTTTATAGTAGAAGGTGAAGAGCACTCATAACAAGTTTGAAAGTGACATTGAGTTTACTATGAAAGACAATCCATACAGTATAGAAATGAATTAAGTGAATGAACAAAGAGAAAATGTCTTGTATACTGTTGATGTGTGATTCATATAGGGTATAGATGTAAAATGCACAAAGGTACTTTTTTATGTATCTCATAGTGTTAATTTAATTAGAATCAGATATGCACAATGCCACAGATTCTTTATAGGCTTTATTTGCTTTACTACAATTTGCTCTTAAACACTGGTCTGTGGGCAGTTATTTTACTTATTAAAAAAGCTGTTTAAAACTGATGTGCTTCCTCAGATCAATGTGACTTTCTTAAAATAATGTATACAATGTTTACATTCTGCATTATTTTAGTTTACTTATATGCACATTACTGTTTTTATTGAATTAGTACTATAATATATGTTCTGCAAAAAAACATTTTGATTTATGAATATGTTTTCCAAAAACAGTTGTCAGTAAACCTTGTTTGAAGGTAATAATGACAAATAAAAATACCATGTTATACAGGCTGAAACTATAAAACATGTGCTTGTGTTCTTTATCCTCTCCCCAGATGTCAAATAAAATCACGCTAATTGTCAAGTGTACATAGTGCAATGAAATTTGTACCTGCTTTTCTCCTCAGAATGTTGACAAAATACAATACCAAAAAATAATTAAATAAGTAAAACATATACTTAGCATGCAAGTGGGAGTGTTTTAGTGTGTGCTCTGGAAAGGCTGGTGTTCCATCCATTGCTGTATCACGCCGTGACATTTCAACTGAAAATAAGTATATATACAGTATATTCAGAAAATATTTATACCCCTTAATTTTGTTCACATGTTGCTGTGTTCTAGCCTTATGCTGAAATCATATAATTAATTTTCTCTCTCATTAAACAACAAAGAGTGCAGCATAAGAATAACAAAGCAAAAACAAAATATAAGAAAGTTTTGCAAATTAATTAAAAATAAAAAAATGAAATATCATATTTACACAAGTATTCAGACTCTTTGCTATGACATTCAAATTTGGCTCGGGTGCATCCCATTCTATTGATCTTCATTGAAATGTTTCAACACCTTGTTTGGAGTCCTTCTAAGGTAAACTCAATTGATTACACATAATAAACAAGACACACAGCTGTCTATAGAAGGCCCTACAGTTGTCAATGTGGATCAGTGCAAATATCAAGCCATGAGGTCAAATGAATTGCCTTCAGAATTTCAAGACAGGTTTGTGTCAAGGCATGGATCTGGATAAGGCTAAAAAATTCTGCTGTACTGAAGATTCCCAAAAATGGAAAAATTTTGGAACAGCCATGATTTTTCCTAGAGTTGACTGCCTAGCCAAATTGAGCAATCAAGGGAGAATGGGCTTGGAAAAAGAGGTGACCAAGATCCTTATGGTCACTCTGGCTGTGTTCCAGAGAAATTCTGTGTGGAGCAAAGTTCTAGAGATCTCCTTAATAACAACCTGATCAAAAGCACTCTGGACCAAAGTCTGGGCTAACGGTTAACCTTTCAACGAGATAAGCCACAAAGCAAAGACAATACAAGAATGGCTTAGGGCCATCTCTATGAATATCCATGCTTGTCACGTCAAATCCAAGAAGACTTGAGGCCATATGTCCTGCCAATGGTGCTTTAACAGTACTAAGTAAAGGATCTGAGTTCTTGTGTTAAAATGATATTTATTTTGTTTTGGTTTTTAATAAGTTTGCTAAACTTTTCTAAAAGCCTATTGTCACTCATTCTAGAGTAATAAATGTTTGATGAGGGAAATATTTAAATAATTTTAGCAAAATGCTACAAGATAACAAAATTTGTAAAAGGTGAAGAGGTCTAAAGACTTTTTGAAGCTACTGCATACTATGGGAGTCATATTGAATAATTAAGCAAGCATGTTTGAAGGAAGACTTACATATATAACACAACCTAGTATAAATAGTAGTAGTAGTAGTACTGTACGTGTAGCATCCTTAGCATTATTTGTAACAGAAAAATGTAAATACTTAAACATCACCGTGAATACAGTAGGAAAAGTATGCAGATGCTGTACACATCCTTTGTGTGATGTATTTTAAGCACAGCCATCTTTCTGAAGAGGAACAGTAGAAGTGTGATCCTTTTACACTTTCTTCCATGTCTCATCATGTTTTGTGCAACAAACAACATTCATTAATGATTCTGCTTCTTTGTTGTTGGTTGTCAGTGGCCAAATTAAGTAATGTACATTCAGACATATTAGTGAAGTGCAGGTGTTTCATAATGATTGAAAAATGACATTCACTCATTACTTCACCACAAATTAGTGTTTGCAGGAATCGGTCAATGGTTACACGTAAATGAGAAACGGGGAGATGCAAGATTATTAGCACGATTTAAGTAATGGTTCAGTTTCAGATTGTTCTGAAACTGGCTTTGTGCTTTCATGCCTTTGTGTTTTTGGTTAAAACCGCTACCTGACCCATTAATATTGATGAGTTATTGAGTGGCAGCATACTTAGTAATATCCATGAATTTTTGGGGCATGATGTTATTTCATCCACTAGATGGCAGCAGAATACTGTCCCAAGCATTATTTAGGCTTAACACTGTGAAACAGATTATTACAGTCTCCATGAGAATCTCTCGGGGTTAACCATTTGTACACAGAATTACAAGTTCAAGACAAACTCAGATTGAATGTCAAGGAAGTTAAGGCCAATTTCCATCCAAAAATGTCCATTGTGTTTTTTACACTAAGTGATTTCCCTATACAAATTACATGCACAAAAGCTGAAGACAGACAAAGAGGTAGCAAGTATGTTGCTGGATGGTAGTAAATCTGAGGGGGTCTTATTGCAGAAACTTATTCCTGACATGTCTGTTGTTATTGCTTGACTAGAATCTGGAAAAACATCAGAAATGAAAGCAGCATGTGACCTTTGTCAAGCTATTTTAGGACAAAACCTGTGAAACATATAATAAAACTGATAGTAGACTATAAAATGGTATGCAGTTAAGTCTGCCTGTGACCTTTGTGAAGTTATTTTGGTACAGAATCTGTGAATAATATTCTAAAACTAATAGTACAATATAATATGGTTTGCAGTTAAGTGTGCATTTTTAAATGTAACTTCAGCTTGAGCTCATTGTTTTATGAAGACAAATGTGCTGGTGCAATAACTTCTCCAGTTGCTTATATTTGTGCATGTGAATGTTTTGTAAGGAAATAGTAAGGAACTGCACCTCCAGCTGTCATCATGTTTACTAACTGCCTAACCAATATTGATTTGTGGTATTTTTAGGTACTTAGTCATACAGACCTATTCATGTAATTGACAGTGAACAAAGCTGAAAAGAAATGTATTATTTGCATGTCATGTTGTTACTCTGTGGACTTTGAGCTTCACAATTTTGTCTATTTGTATACTTGTATATGGTTGAGATGACAATAAAGTTCACTTTGACTTTGACTTGAAAAGCCCAAAGGTAAATTCTTCATGACCTCATATTTATATAGATGTTTCAGTTAACAGCTTGTTAGCCGAGTCTCCTGTCTTACCTAGTACATACATTAAAGTTGTACAGCATGTTACATGTGTACAGTTTATGTTTCTTCTACATATAGACAAGTTTTGAATTTCTGTTTTTATTAGTGAAGTTGGTGCCAGCAGAATTAAGTTTTTTTTTCTCCACCTGTAGTTACATGAGATTACTGTCTACTATTTCCAAACTGTAGAATATTAAGATGAATTTAAGGAAAATCAATTGCACTCCTTTTTTATATGCAACACATGGAATTTAGCAGATGTCTGGTATTTAGCACTGCTTAAATTTAAAATTTAGGACTGAATTGTAAACAGGACTCTTTTTTGATATTTGGCCAAATCTATTTAAGTTTTCTACCTTTTTTATACATTTTGTCAACCTTAAAGATTTCATTACAATGAATAAATTACAAATCATGAAAACATGCAGTTCTGAATCTTATCTGTCATCATCTATAGACCAGAAAAAGAAAGAAGACTTCCTCTGAAGTAATTACTCAAAGATATCAAACCACCCAGCATGATAGCAATGTTTCAGTGTGTTTTCTTTTAGGTATTAAACATTTTAAAGCATTCAGCTTTGGCCAACAATAAAATATTACTTCAGTTAATCTGCACTTAATGGCCATGCCAGAGCCTCACAAAAGACACCAAAATTGGATCTCAAACAGTGAGCTCTTATGTTTAAATAAAAATCTAAATAAAAGGGTGTGTATATGGTTTAAAGTCTAAGTACAAATTAGACTGACAAATTAAATATTAATGCACCATACAAACTTGAGTAATAATCTTTGAGATTCAATGTTCAATTTTTTTTCCAAAAAACTATTTTAGTTTTGCAGTATTTATAGCATTACTACCAGACATAACATTCTCAAAGCCTTTAATTAATTTCAAATTCATGTGGAGCTGGAGACTATTCGACAGGTCTGAAAATGAAACCAGCCCATTGCAAAACCCACTCATGCACACATTGACACAGGTACACTTTGAAACTGGCTATTCCACTAGAAAAAAAAAAAACTCACACAGATGATAAAGAAGATGCATACTATAAACATACTAGAAGCAGTATTATAACTGAAGATGTAGGCTCCATAAAAAACAGAAGAGTCAAGAAAAATGTGTGGTTATGAAACATAAAATACATTCAAGTATAAATTCAAAAAGCTTTTCTTTACATTTTTTTAGGAAATTTTGACTACCAACAATACCTAGCATATGTTTTTTAAGATCAAAAATCAGCAATATGAAAAATGCTACCTAAATTTTGCTCAACACGTCAAAAGGCAACATTCAGCACATCCAGAAAAAAAAGTATGTTGATGAATGAAGTCACACACTGATGCCAGGTTTTTAAATGTAAATCAAAACTCTGTGGCAAACACAGAACTTCAATGAATGCAAAAATAAAAGCAACACCTCACAGTTTTAGGCATTAATATCAATATGAAGACCTTACCTACATTCACCTTCTAATTTTACCTTCAATGATCTTGCATAGTGAGAAGCTGAGTAAGCTAGCTGACCAGAATCAAGGATTCTTTCACTGTTTTACCCTCTTTTTCTATCCTTCCCCCTGTTCCTACTAATACTGCCAGGTTTCACTGTAGCCTTGACTATATTTAAAATGTAAAATGAAAACTCATGCTGGTTCCATCTGTTACAATTATAGCCATCATGCTCACTGTCATCTCAGTAATCGCTGCTAGAATTCTTCTGCAAACAACTGGAGACAGTTATTCTAAGTCCAGAAGTGGTTTTGATCGCATGATAATTTTTAAAGAAAAACATGCATGAATTCTCAGAACTATTTAGCATTCATGACCTTTTTTTGATAAAAATATTACTTTCAAAATATTAAAGTTTCATGAACTGAAAAGAAAAACAATCTAAAGCTAAATAAATTTTCTAATAGGCCAAAGTGGGTTTTCCATTTCTTAACAGTCTGACTAATAACAAGCCTATGGTTACAATGGATGACCCATCTATGGCTAAAAAGACTTCATAACACCCTTGTTAAACATAAAAATGTGTGTCCTGTGTGCAGAGAACACATAATAAACATAACCTAAAGAAGAATCCGCTAGACTAGACTATACTTTGGCATCTGAATACATCACAGAACTAGTGGTAAAATTAAACCTTACATTGTCGGCAGCTGTATGTAGTCTCCGTCATTCACAGAGAGAGTTGAGCTCTAGAGTACGCATTGAGATAAATGGTGTGGCCTCAAATTCAGTTAAAAGGTTAACAGTACAAAGTGGTGTAAAGTGCTCCCATTAAACCTTTTAGCTTTTGATTAGAAATAGCCACAGGATGCAGATTTCTGTAGACAATACACTCGAAACAATAACTGTGCTTAAATATACTGTACAGTAAATACACCAATATCATTCCAGCCAAACCACAGTCAAGGCTGCACGTCATCCATTTTATTTAATGGATTAGCCTACCCAGTAACCTAATCTCAATCCATCAGAGAATTTATTATATAAAATAAAATGAATTATTTGAAATAGAGATCCACTACCAACACATATGGGGAACTGTGAAATCAGTACGGTACCACCATTTGGATACGTTGTTGAGACCATACCCACACAGATTCAGGTTGTTGTCAAGTGTAATAAAGGACAAATGTAATATTAATTTGGTATGCCTTATTAAGTGAACACTTGGAATACAAGGTTCAGCTGAACTAAATTTTATATTGTTATTACAAATGTAAAGGTATATTTTTAAATCACTTACTCTTCTTTTAAATTTTGTTTTTCATAGTTTTTTATGTTTGCATGCATATTTCTTGTTATGAAAACATACTACTGTTAGTAACAAAAAATCATATTTCATAGTATTTTACTTTGGATATCTGGCAGTGCTGCTACCTATCAGCAATATCTATCTTTAGAGATTTAATAAGGTTAGGTTAATGATAATACCACTTTCCTTCGAAAAGCAACCTGCTTTCTTCCAATTTTAATTGCATAAGGTG
Source organism: Polypterus senegalus (assembly GCF_016835505.1). Lineage (NCBI taxonomy): Eukaryota > Metazoa > Chordata > Cladistia > Polypteriformes > Polypteridae > Polypterus > Polypterus senegalus. The sequence continues at coordinate 230,033,653 of NC_053155.1, forward strand.
TTAGAGATAGAAAATTTACTGAAAAGGAACATACACTACACAAAATCCTGTGGGAAATGAAGAACCGCTTAAAATTAGATCTAAACATTTAAAAAGGTCTATAATGAGTTTTTGGATATTGAAAAAACAATATTTCAGCTATCAAAAGACATGCAACAAAAATAAAAACTGGTAGACAGACAGAGTAAGAGATGAGGCAAACTCACATTTGGATGTGTTGTGCAACAATGGCACAAATTTGAAAATTACCTTTATGTGGTAGCCTATTATTTCAAATACATCAAAAATGCCACATGTCATACTTTTTTAATACTAATCAATTACTGGTTCAAAAATATGACTGAAGACACAGTATACACATTTCATGAGAAAGGCTCTGAAGTTAGTGATTTTAGACAACTGTTGTAGTAACACCGTAGTGAAATTTAGTGAAAACATATTTCAGTGAACAGTTCGATAAGTGTATAATTTTCTCTTTGGATTTATCCATGTGAGCTTCAATTTTATCTCCCAGCACATCTAAAATTATTCACTATTATTATTCATTTTTTCTGAACTAATATTGCAAAATGTTTTAAACAATGTTAAAAGCTGTCAGAGGTTTTATTCATTGCATGCTCTTTATCATACTGCAACAGAAGTGAAATCATTTAACAAAGCATATCAGACACAGCGGCACTTTTTTATTTGTCATTTACTGGTAGTAATCATTTTTTTGATCTACTGTCATTAATGTGTGCTTATTTTTAGTGTAGTTAATTTGTAAAGAAAAAAAAAGTAATTCACTAGTTTTTTGAAGAATTATTTTTTGTGGTGCTATTACAGGATGAAAGTTTGCTATGTTAAAACAAATATGAAGCCTTTTTCTTGTATTTAATATCAAAGCTGCAGACATATTACATTTTCTTTTTAGAGGCATTCAACGTGGCCTTCTAGATAAGAGATTTGTCCTTACAGAACTACAGAAAGCTGCTAGTTCAAACCCCAACAATGCTTCACTGTTACATTGCACCTGCCTGTGCCCCATTTCTAATCTGTGTAAATAAATATATTATAGGGAGAAATGGTGACACAGTAATTATTGCTGCTGCCTCATGAATTCCGTGTTCTGGGCTCAAAATATGAAATAAACACAAGACCTTGTTGAGCTTATATAGTTACAGTACGTATGGGTAAAGCACTTAATTGAGGTCCAGTCCACACTAGTATGTTTTCATTTAAAAATACAGACATTTACTCGCTTTCAGCTTTTGTCAAAACTATCATGACGTTTTCAACCATCTGTTCCTGCCTTACTTGTAATTTTGGCAAAATAGGGGTGATGGTGGTAGACTTTGTGAGGTCTAAGTCCTCTCTCTATAATGATATCATCATTGATGAAGAGTTTGTCAAGGTGGTGCTGACCTACATATACCCTCAGGTACATCTGACAAAGAGTCTGGAATGCAGCATCAACCCTGATGCTGTGCAGAAGAAGAGTCAGAGTTGTCTCTGTTTTTATAGAAATGCTCAAGTCCTCTGGAGTTAGTGAAATTCTGTGTCAGTGTGATTGTGTAGAATGAAAAAAGAAATTCAGACTATTTCAGTCCGGACACAAAACAAAGTAGGTTAGAGGCACAACATTTTGATGGTATTGATACTTATCATTATAATGAATACATTGATTATGTACAATAAGATTTAGCAATTTCTCCATTAACAAAAATAGGGCATCAGTGAATATTCAATTGTGTTTCAGCTTTTGGTGTTAAGCATTTGATATTGATGCTGAGATTTTTTAAGTGTCCTTTGGTAACAGAATGCAATTTTTTGTGGCATTGTGTGTCTGACATTTTATCAACACCGGTACAGGTAGACTAGCAAATTATGAAATACAGTGTCACTCTATTGCTCATACATGTAATGTTTCCTGAAGGCCATCTTCTTACTTGGTTGCCCTCCAACACCGCTAACACTGCTACAGTCTTCCATGCTTCTTCTATGTGGCATCAATGATCTTTTTTCTGCTGTATCCACAGCCTGTGCATTCATTGCGGATGCTTCTCCTAAAACTAATCACTTGTGGTCAGAGGCACCTTCATTTACACTCACTTTCTCCATCTCCATGAGCCATTCCAAGTCAAAATCCTTGCTGAGATCACTGGCAACCATGTAGCAAGGCAAATATTTAAGCTGGGAAACAAGTCTGGGAAGTTATATACTGTCAGTACTTGAAATTCTCTCTCATCCTCTGCATGGCTTCTCAGGATGACTCTGCCCCTTCTGGAAGTTCTAGCAGCATCTCTATATCAGGTGCATGTGGTTGTACCAGAATTTTCATGTGTAAAATGTCACTAAATGTAGCTACAATCAAATGATGTAAGGTGTTTCACATTAGGCTTTGTAACAATCTGCAAGCCATCTCCATGCTTCATCCATAAAGATGGGAATGTGGGAAATAAGATTTCTGATCTAGCAGGAGACCCACTATCTAATGGTAAACATTTCAGAGGAACCAGATATGATTGTACTTTTGTGACATATTTGTGAGTGGTACAGTGGCTCATATTTCAACAAAAAGTGCAGCAACAAATCCCCTCTGCCAATGCAGGCTAATTAGCCAATAATATTAATAGAGGTGAACACAATAAGTTCTTTTCTGGGTGTAAGTTTGTCCTCTCTGGAGGTAACAGTTGAAAAAATGAAATTTAATAAACTATTGGCCAGGATGGGAAATGACACTTACCCTCTGGATGCCATTCTGGCTAAACAGATGATCATCTTTATCAACAGACACTAAGTGTGCTGACACGCTGTAAAGTCATGTCTGCCAGTAGCTTTTACATTCTGTAATGAGTTCCCACACTTCCAGGACTGGTGTTGATCTTTTACTCTTTAATGGGTATAGAGTTGTGGCTTACACTTCATATTGATCTGCAGCTTTCTCTTTTTTTGAAAAGTTGTGTATTGTATGATTCCTGTAGTTTCCTTTGCAACAAGAATTTTCATCTATCTATCTAGCTAGCTAATAGCTTAATTAAGACATCTTTTCCTGGACAACCTCTGATACAACCTACATATACTACATGATGCTTTAAAACACTGAAATCTGCAATCTAAAATGTATAGAAAAGAAAAAATATACATTTTTATTTAGAATTATTCTTCTTTTTTAAGCATGTTAGTAGTATACACCTCTAATAAACCTGAAAATTCTTGTAAATAAACCAACAACAACGAGAAGGAAAACCCTGTTGAAAGCCCCTGTGTTGAACTGTTTCCTGCAGCTAGGTGATGATAGCTGTAGCTGACACATTGGAGCTTTATTTAAATAATTAATTCTTATTATATAAAAGAGAGATGTGTGCATGACCCATAGATCATTTCTTACAGTTCTCCTCAGAGCCTTTCATTTGGGCATTTCTCTGTGTTCCCGTAACTCTCTTGTACTTAAAGCTGCTTAATCGGTTTTCAGTTTTTGTTTTTCCCTTTGCTCTGCCATTTCATTTTTGCTTGTGTTCTGTCACAACTTTCTTTGTTTATACCCACACTTTTGCTTAATCCTTGTGTTCCGTTTACCCTCTCTGCTTTATTGATATCTGTCTAGTTTGTTCATTTGTTCAGGAGTTGTTAATTTACTGACTTTGATCTTATTGGGATCCCTGGGGTCAGGTACAAGAAACAATGAAAGGGCACACACAGCATCAAGTAAATTCAGCTTTACAATCTTTACTTTTGCAGAATAAAAGTGTTGGCAGCACAAAATAACAAAGCCTCCTCCACAGTATACAGTCCACACTGTTACACTTTATAGAATAGATTTCTAAATTTCATAACAGTTCATTATTATTCAGATTCCCAAAAATATTTTTATGTTAATGAAAAGTTATTAAAATACCCATAAGCAATAAATTAAAACTAAATCAAAATTTCTTTACTTTATAGCTGTGAGGAATTTGATTTTGGTAACACACTAATAAAACAATCAATATTAATATACAACATACAGTAAGTACAACAGTGATTATTGCACCTCGATAACAATACATTTAACAAAACACACATATTGATATGTAGTGAGGCTCAAATGGAATTAGTCTCTTCTTGTGAATTAAAGACACTTGTCCTAATGGAGTTTTCTTTTGGCTTGACTGGCTAAGAATATTGTTTTTCTGCATTCCATGTGGGGTTTAGACATGAGTTCACGTCTAAGGTGCTTAGTGGGGAAGCCTGTAAACGGAGTGCCACCTAAGTTGTGAGATAATTATAAAAGAACCTTATGTACAAGCTATTAAATATTAATCAAATGTAAACATGCTTTAAAATAAAATAATGATAAATCAGTCTCTCTCTTTCTCTCTCTGACTGCTAGTACAACAGCTAATTCATGGATTTAAACAGGTTGTCTGATTGACCCCCTCAGGTGGGGTGTTAGGGTATACATTTTCACAGTTAGATATCCCAACTGATGCAAGCCTCCTTTAGTACAGCATGTAAGGGGCTCCCAGCTTGAAACCCCAGGTTACAGTGGTGAAAATGTAACAATAATAATAATACAGTTTTTTCAATTGCTTAAATGCAGTTTTAAAAGCACTAAACCTCATTCCCGTAACAAATCCTCAAAACTCCACAACCTTAACACCACTGACCACAGTACTGTTTCATTTTTTAATGTTAATGTGTATGCGCTAAGTGCCTATTAGTAAAGCACATTTTGCAAATCACTAAGTACATGCATCATTGCATAGACACATCTTGCATTGTAAAGACATAATTCTCAATTGACTCTGATAAGCCAATCAGAACATATTGTCCTTTTATCATTTAGGAATATACATTTCTCATTCATATCAACTCAATGGGTCATTGTACAATTTATTGCATTCTAAATACCTGTATAATGTACAATGAGCAGTGTATTTATTTGACAGTTTGTTAGAAGGTATATAAAAATAATGAGCACCCCCATTTCTACTTGTGCAAGTCATGCCTAATTGTAACCAATTACTAATTACAAACCTTTATAAGGTCTACCTCAGTATTTCTGCAGGAAAATAATGGAGGAAGTAGCATTTCAGAATGTGTGGTGGAGGGGTGAGAGGAATGCAGAGAGAGACAGATAAGGGTAGGGGATTTCAAAGGCAACTAAAGATATTCAATGTGATCAGGGCCATCATTGTTCACCATATAACAAACCAAGGCCTAAGCATGGCTGAGACTGGATGAAGGATACAGCTGCAACTAAGCTGCACCTCAGTGGCATCCATATTACGAACATCTAACAATGAAAATAGGTATACAGTAGACCCCTGTGAAGTCGCGGTTCAGAGTTCGCGGCCTCAGTTATTCGCAGATTATTATTCCACAGAACCTAATCTAATAATTGTTAGCAGAAACCGCAAATATCCTCCGCAATTTTTATGGCTTTTACAGTATTGTTGCGATACTGCACTGTAGTGAGAACAGGAAGCTACTGAAGAAGAAAACATGGTTTGGGATGGTGAAAGTAACCAATAGAATTTGAAACTGCAACTCTCAGCAGTCCCTGCAATGGCTCTGATTGGTTTTCTGCTGAGGTTGCTGGGGTTGTTTGGGTCAAAGTATGTCAGCACGGCTTTTAAAAAGGGAGCCAGTGACCAAAAGCAAAAAAAAAATTTTGTAATTTGTGTTACAAGTTCCTGTCTGTCTGCCTTCTGTTGGGTTACCTGTACTTATTCATTTTGTCCTGGATCGTTTTGTGCTTCTGGATTGTCTGACGTCTGCCTGTATACATGAGGACTGTAAGTGTATTCATGGCCATCCTGCAAAGAAAGGTGCGCTCCTGAACCCATTCACCCATCTTCACCATTTCAGGAACTAGCGGTAGGACTATCTTTACATTCCCATTCAACATGCGGATCTCTGAACTATCTATTTTCATCATTACATTTCATCCGTTGCCATTTTTCATGATTTACTGTGTGTATTTTTTTTGTGCTTTGTTGTATTTAATGTGTATTCGCCATAAGGGGAACAGGGGTGGTATCATTGTTTTCATTTATTTAATTTGTTTTTATTAGATTCTTTATTTGCTGTTTGATTAGCAGTTTGCTTTGTTTTTGTCTCTGTTTGTGAGTGTGTGTGGGTCGGGCCAAGGCTGGGTTGGTCCCTGGAATCTCCACCATAAAAATAAATAAATCACAGTCTTCTCGACGGTGTGAATCTTAGCAGCACCGGACTGCTTCAGTGTTATTCATTTCTCCTTGCTTCTGATTGACTGTGATACATCTCTAGTGGAGTGTTCTTGTCCTTTCCGTTTTGTTAATCTTAACCCTTAAAGTGCCACAGCCGGCTATACTGTAGTCATTTCCTAGTGCCATTTGCGAGCACGCAGGAACTGATCAGTCAGTGCCGTACATTTGTTGAGCAGCCATCTCATAACCACTGCCAGCCCCTTGTGAGCAGGGGGGCTGAACGCACCCCTAGAAGACACGGACGCTCCTCAAAAATCCCCTCTTAAAAAACGCTGATAGACTACTTTCATATTGCTCCCTTACTTGCTGGGCCTACTTGCGGCTGCTCTGTCACGTGATATGCATCTCACACAACGCTACGCATACTTAAAAGCCTGAACTGCAACTGTCCTTTTTGGCTGATTACTTTGTTTTTCTCTCCTCCCCCAGACATCCTCTGCTCCTGTTGGGGGTCCTGCTCCCGTTGTGCTCCTCTATGATGTTTGTCTATTCTTTATTCAAGAACTAACTACACAAACTGAGCTCATTTTACTTCTGAAAGAGACATGTTTGTTTGAAGTGTTTGAATAAAGTTCCTGCCTCTACAATCTCCTGTGTTTCTGTGCAATTCTGTGACCCAAGTGTGACACCCTGCAGCACTGTCTCTGGGATTAAGCCGCTGCACTAGACTAGCCTGCCAGCATCAGTGCTTATCTCTGTGTGCTTAAGTGCAGCCAGTTCAAGCGCAGTTGGCTCAGTGATTTACTGAGTTTTATCCATGTTTCAGTAGTTTTTTACATAGTTTTTACAGTTCATTATCAGTGTGTAAAATAATCAGTGTTGAAGTAATGTTGATGCTCTTTGCATGAAAAGATAAAATTAAAATTTTACTGTTTCTTTGTGAATTGTGACGCTTTCTTAAAGTGCAGCAAAAAAGTATTTGGCATCCAGGGATGCATTAACCCCCAAGTAAGTGGCAGTTTAAGGGTTAAAGCCCCAAGATGCCGCCGAAACGCCCTGCACCTTCTAAGGCTTCTGGCAATGAAAACATGCTTACATGAATTATAGTACATATAGCGGGAACATCTGTATTTTACATTCTAGCACTGCGGGAGACATAGCAGTACAGTATACAGGTTTACCTTTACATTCTTTGAATTTTAAAATTCTTTGAAATTAAATTCAAGTGTTTTGGGGGTATATTTAGGGTTTAAACTATAAAAGTAGGCATTTTTTTAACCACATCCAAAATTTACGGTTTTTCACAATTCGCGGGTGCTCTAGGAACGTAACCCTCGCAAATTTTGGGGCTGTACTGTATAACCAAAATCCTGCACATTGCAAATACTATATATTTTACTGTTTTTTGTGCAGCCTTGGTAATGGCACACTGTCAAATTCATGGATTCATGATTATGCAACCACTTCCCCATTCTGGTGGAAGAAGCCCATTATTTACACCAGAACAAGAGATAGCAATTGTTGACATTGTGAGGGCCAACAACGCAATTAGGCTTCGTGATATCCAGAGTGCCATTCTATAAGATGACAACACCTTTTAGAACATCACCTCTGTCAGTTTCTCTACCACAGATAGAGTGCTAAAGAGACATTCAATAACAATGAAACAGCTCTGCAGGTTTCCTTTTTTCCAGAAATAATGAGAGGGTGAAGGAGCAAAGGTTCCTGTAAGTGCAGCTATAGTAATGTTTTTCCCATACTTTAAACATTCAGTCAGTCAGTCATTAGCCAATCCACTATATCCTAACACAGGGTCACGGGGGTCTGCCAGAGCCAATCCCAGCCAACACAGGGCGCAAGGCAGGAACAAATCCCCGGGCAGTGCACCAGCCTTCCGTAGGGCACACACATACATACATACACACCATGGACAATTTAGGATTGCCAATGCACCTAACCTGCATGTCTTTGGACTGTGGGAGGAAACTGGAGCATCCAGAGGAAACCCACGCGACACGGGGAGAACATGCAAACTCCACACAGGGAGGACCCTGGAAGCAAACCCAGGTCTCCTTACTGTGAGGTAGCAGCGCTACAACTGTGCTACCGTGCCGCCCTTTAAACATTCAGTTTTTTTTCTGTGGTGTGCTACACTATTGTTTGTTCAATTGCAATTTGATCTGATATATTGATTTTTGCTTTGCAGAGAGTGATGGAACTGGAAATAAATGACACCACATACACATTTGTGTATGTGGATGAAGCAGGAATTCACCTGAACAAAGTCAGGCAACGTGGCAAAAACATAAACAGGCCATCAAGCCACAGCGGATGTTCCAGGTCATCGTGGCATTAACATAACCACGTGTGCTGAAATATCAGAGGATGATGTAATTCACCAGTTCCTATCATCAGACCCTATAATATAGCTTGTCTCCTTGATTTCTTAGGAGGACTTTACAATGCTGTAATTCCTAAGAATGAGAGGAGAGTGGCGAGAACTGATATGCCACAATATGTGGTTATTTTGGACATCAGTTTTCACCATTCCAGTTTTGTCAGGGAATGGTTTACTGCCCATGAGTTCATGTCAATGGAGTTCTTACGACCCTATCCACCCTTCTTCAACCCAATAGAGGAATTCTTCTTGGTATGGGGGTGACATGCTTATGACCATCATCCTAATGACCCATTATGTCTCTACTGGGGGCAATGGATGCTGTTTGTGAAGGCATTGCAATGGAAGCATACCGGGGGTGGATGTGGCATTCAAGAAAGTTCTTTCCCCACTATCTTGGATGACAAGACATCAGATGTGATGTTGATGAAGTGTTGTGGCCAAACAGAGAAGGCAGGCTGAAATGGCTTAAAATTATAGTTGCATTATATTTACAATACAGGACATCACTGTATGTTTCATTGTGTTTTTTTCCTATTGTAAAAAAGAGATTTTGTTTCATGTCATTTTTTGGAAGGTATAATTGAATATATACTGGATTTTTGTTGCATACAGTATATCTCTGAATTTTACTTTGACAACAAACTAAATAGTGTGCCTGAGTTTGGTTCAGGTATATTTTTGGGGGGTTACCTATGCATTGGTCAAGTGTGTTTTATTTATGGGGGCAATATTTTACTGATAATTTATTTTGTGTGTTTTGATACATGTCAATGTTTTGCACATTTTTGGTTCTTTTAAACATGTGATACAGTGTTGTGATAGCTGCCTTTACAGACTTGGGAAATGCACTTTTGTTTTGTGACAGATGTCAACATTTTGAAAAATGCATCTTAGCAATCAAGAAAAACTGTAATAATGATAAATGACACATCTGATATTATACCATATAGAGCAGGTTAAAAATATCCTAAAGGTGCAATCCACAGTTCTTTGCTTTAGCTAGATATAAAACTGTACACTTCCAACTACAAATATAACACCAGGTCATGACATTTGCAGAAATTCTCAGATGATTCTGCACTTATGGGGTGCATTGATAAAGGGAATGAGACAGAGTATAGGATTCAGGTCGAAAAGTGTGTCTGCATATTACCATCAGCAAAACCAAGGAACTGATTATTGACTTTTGCTGCACCAAATAGTTTCTATGTTTGGTAAGTGTTCAAGGAGTGGATGTAGAGGTGGTCCTCTAATAATAATAATAATAAATTTTATTTATATTGTGCTTTATATTTAACAATCTCAAAGTGCTACAAAATAAGAATAAATTAACAAACAAGATAATCTAGAGAAATAATTTAACAAAATGCCTTTCTAAAAAGATAAGATTTTAGGTTTCATTTAAAAGCATCAGTCGACTGTGGGGCTCTCAGGCAATCAGGGAGAGAATTCCACAGCCTCTGCGCCACCGAAGAAAATGCCCTATCACCCATACTGCTAAGCTTAGTTCTGGGAACTTAGAGAATGTTAGCTTGCACAGAGTGGAGGGTGCGTGAGGAAGTATGAGGAATAAGGAGTTCCTGTAAATGCAGGTGAGCAGATCCATAGATGCACTGATGGGTAAGGAGGGAAACCTTGCACTCTATTGTAAGTGGTACAGGGAGCCAGTGAAGGGTCTTCAATATTGGAGTGATGTGGCTATGCTTTCGCACCCTCATCAGGATCCTGGCAGCGCTGTTCTGAATGTACTGGAGTCTCTGGATACTCTTGCCAGGAATCCCAATGAGGAGCACATTACAGTAACCCAGCCTGGAAGAGACAAAGGCATGGACAAGCCTCTCTGAATCTGCCAGGGTAAGTGTTGGACGAATTTTAGCAATGTTCCTGAGATGGTAAAAAGATGACTTACAGAGATGTTTAATGTGGGTGTAAAAAGTGAGTTGAGAGACCATTTTAACACCCAAATTGGTAACAAATGTAGAAAGAGGAATGGTTTGACCAGAGAAAGTGATACTGTTGATGGTAGAAGAACGAAGATGGTGTGGTGTGCCAACTAAAATGGCTTCTGTTTTAGATCTGTTCAGCTGAAGGAAGTTGAGCCTCAGCCATGCCTCTATTTCCTCCAAACAAATAGTCAGTGTAGATGTAGGGAGAGGAGCAGTAAAGGAGGTGGGGGTAGTCCTAAGATATAGCTGAGTGTCATCGGCATAGCAATGGAAAGATAGACCATGTCTGCTAATGACACTTCCAAGTGGGAGCATGTAAATGTTGAAAAGAATGGGGCCTAACGCAGAGCCCTGTGGAACACCACAGGTAACATTATGGGTGTGAGATTTTGCAGTGCCAAGAGCGACATACTCAATTCTATCAGTCAAATAAGATTTAAATCAATTGTGAACATTTCCTGAAAGTCCAATGGTGTATTGCAGATGGTGAAGATGAATATTATGATCATTTGTATCAAAAGCAGCTGTCAGGTCAAGCAGAATGAGTAAAGAAGGAGAACCAGTATCTGCTGACATCAGAAGGTCATTAGTGACCCTGACCAGGGCTGTTTCGGTGCTATGGCCAGGGCGAAAACCAGACTGACACCTTTCAAACAGGTTGTTCAATTTGAGATGATCATGACGTTGTACTGCAACTATTTTTTCCAGAACTTTAGTGAGAAATGGAAGATTAGATATGGGTCTATAGTTGGAGAGAACTTCAGGATCCAGGGTGGGTTTTTTCAGTAGATGTCTGAAGACAGCAGTTTTTAGTGCTGAAGGAATATGGCCAGCCAAAAGGGATTGGTTTATAATTCTGGTGATAAGTGGAGAAACAGCAGAAATGTTGGTCCTCAGTAAGGCTGAGGGAAAAGGGTCCAGGGAACTGGTAGATGATTTCATTTTCCTGATGACGTCCTTCACCTCTTCCCGTGTGGCAACAGAGAAGGAGCAAAGGGGCTGGACAGTCTCAGGCAGCGAGTCGACAGTTGGGGGGAACAGAATATCCGTGGTAGAGAAGTGTAAGCGGATGTTATAAAAAAAGTGGATGTTATTTGAAAAAATTAATATGCAAATTACACCTCTCATCAGTGGCCTCGGAATGAGCACATGAAGGAGGTTTAAGAAGATGATTTATAGTTGAAAAAAGTATTTTTGGATTCCTGGAGCTATTTCTAATGATGGTAGAATAGAACCTGGACCATGCAACCTTCAAAGCAGGGTCCACATTACTGATAGGTTGGACTGGTCTCAGAATGCAGAGGAACAATATAAGAAAATGCAGAGCAGGCTGCAGTCCTTAGGAGACTGCATTCCCTTAATGTGGAAAGTGACATTCCTCACATCTTCCTCATCTCTGATAAGGCCAGTACAGGTTTCTGTGCTGTGGTATACTACAGCAAGGACATTGGATATCTCTGGGTCCACAGTTCTTGAGGATGATCCTCCAATTAGCTGTGAACCACCCAATCTTAATAAGATTGCACAAGTGTTGAACCAGCTGTGGGTAAGGAAGTCTCCAGGGAAAACTTCTTTAGGTTGGATAATGGTACTTGTTATCCCTAGCTGGAAAGGAAAGGGTGATTACCTGGATTGTGGAAATAACAGGGGGATAAAACTGCTCTACATGAAAGGTAAGGTCCTTGCTAAGGCTAAGGGTCATCCTCAATAGGATCTGTGATCATTTGCTCACCTATCAGCGACTAGAACACCCTGGTTTTATGCCTCAGAAGTATAACATCAACCATATCCTGACACTTAGGGTTCTCATTGAGCACAAACACAAATACCAGCAGAGTATCTTTGCAGCCTTCATTGATTTTCATGAAGCGTTTGACTCAGTTGATTGAGCTGTCTTGTGGGACATCCTGCAACTGCGGGATCCACCAAAGGTTGGTGGATATCATGGCAGGCTTGTATATTTGAACTGTAAGTTCTTTTCAGAGTGGAGGCAGAAACTCTGTGTTTTTCCCCAGTTGATTCTGGGGTTCATCAGGGTTGTGTCCTTGCTCCTGCTCTGTTCAGTGCTTGCATGGACTGGGTGTTTGGCTGGGTCATGGGGTCCAGTGGCTGTGGGGCATCTGATGGTGAAGAAAGATTCACTGATCATGACTTTGCCAACAATGCTGTGATCTTCAAAGGGTCAAAGGAGGCTTGGAACTGGGCTCTTGAGAGACTGAGTGAGGAGTCTGAGTATCTGGGCTTGAAAGTATCCTGGATAAAAATCAAGATCCAGGCCTTTAATGACTTCTTGATAACAGGGATTTCTCCAACCTTTGTTACAACCACACCTTATAGGTTATAGGTTATGGCTTGGATAGCAAATTTACCGCCAGGTTGAGAGTAATAAGCTTGATGGGAAAAGAGAAGATCTGGGTTTTACAAGGTTTTTTGAAGGATGGAATTGAGATGTTGCCATTGGATTCTTGGGTGCACTTCCAGGTTTGGTTGACAATTGGTGCAAGGTTCTGTCCACTAAGGTTGCCACTGATTGAATGACTCCTTGTTCAAGCTTGGGTGTCCAGCTGATGCCTTTAAGAGACGTGTCTGTGTTGTTTGTTGGACTGGGATCGATAATCTTATCAGATAAGGTTCAGAGGATTCATTCCACAAAGGGAGCCCCATCATGGAGATTGAGACTTTTTTAGCTGACTTTAACAGTGTCTGGCTTTGGCTTTTTAAATCAAGGACATGTGTTTTATGCATGTCTAGAAAGGATAATGACACTCTGTCCTACAACACAGCCGTCATAAACCTAAGATTCTAGGTCAAACTAATACTAAAATGCTTGTTTCTTATTTATGTAAGCACACAGCAAAATACAATAAAAGAAGATAATATGAGTATGTATATATACAGGAAATATTATTATATATTTTATTATATTAATATTATTATTTATTTTATTATATCATATGTATATAATATAATAAGCAAACTTTTTTCCTATCTAATATATAGCCTCTATAACACAGCTAAAGTATACAGTATCTAATAAAGAAAATACGTCTGCACTACAGTTACAGAGATTCTGTCCATGTCTTCTCTTTTCAGAGGAGGAATGTCTTAAGCAATCCTCCAGTCTTTTATAATCAAATTCTAAAGACAATTTTCTAATTATTTTTTCTGTTTTTAACAACATTTAGCCCTGGAAATAAATCCTTCTTAAAACTATTTGTGGTAGCTCTGCACTCTTCTTCAGCACTTCCTTTTTTATTATTCTTAATTTAATAATATATATAAAATGCAATCATACATACAAAGAGTACATTTTACTGTGTGATTACTTTTTAAATTACATTTTCTTGCTTCTTACTTTATTTTTGGTCACAATTACCAAAGGGAATCAAATCTACAATTGAGTTACTTTGAAAACATGTTTTTTACTATTCTAAAATTCATTAATTTAACATTTTGTCTGGTTTCCTCCCTCAGACCTAAGGCTAGATGGTCTGGCTGTGCTACATTGATACCTGATGTCTGTGTGTGTGTGTGTTCATCCTGTGATGGACTGGCACCCTGTACAGGGATTGCACTCGATGCTTGCTTGGATAGGGTCCAGCTTCCCCGCATCACTACTCTGGACAAGAAAGACTGGTAAATGGATGGATGGATGATTGGATTGACACCCTCGAGCTGCTATCAAGGGAGATAACTAAAACAAAACAATACTGCAAATCCTAACTAACACTGAGGACTTTCAGCCACCAAATTATTTAGCAGAAGTGTGTCAAGAAATGCTACTGGGGCTTCTTTACACCAACGGCAATATGTCTGCATAACAGCTTACTGTGACTGTGACAGCCAAGTCAGAAACGTTTTCTTTTTCAATTTTCTTACTTTTTCGTCACTCTGGTGTATGTTGTATATTTGTATATGTTTATTTATGTTTCTATTTAAGTAAGTTATGCTTCTGTAAAAAGCCACTAGTGGCAAATAAAGATCTGTCTATCTAACAAAGTTGGAGAGTATGATATGTCTGACATAAAGAGGTAAATATGCCTTGTGGTTTCATACTGGTAGAAACTTAACATTGATCTGGCTCAGCATGTATTTGCTTAATTTTAAGCCTTTTCAACTGAAATCCCAAAAGCTCTTAGGCCTTCTTTGGTATTTTTAGACCTGGAATATTGCCAGTCCATTTCTGACCTGAATTGTTTCTTGGGCCAAGCCTTTGTTAGAAGGTCAAGGTGGTTTATCTTCTTGATTCTCTGTTTTATTTTTCTTATATCCATAAAGACACACATAGTTCATTAATTGTTCTGTTATGACTAGGTGTTTATTTGCATAAATACTGTATGCCCTGTAATAGACTGTTGTCCGGTCTGGGATTAGCTTTCACATTTAACTCAGTACTTCTGGGGGAACCTTTGGCAAAAAATCTCATTTGAAAGTGGTTTTCAGGAAATGTAGAGATAGCTCCTTGTTTAGTGCACTTTTCTCTAAATAATATCCATGAGGAAAAATATAGGTTTTACATTGTTAAAAAAGCAAGCAGAAGGCTAATTTAAAATAGTCATTACATAAAGGAATCATAAGATGCAAGGCTTCTTTGCACCTCCAGTCTTTTTGCTACTACTGCTAATAAAAAAAGAAAAAAAATATTTTAATATCTTGTGTGTAAACCAGAAAAGTAGGAAACCTCTTTTTTCAGTCTTTTGAAAAATATGTTTAAAAAACTGGTGTTCAAATTAATAACAGGAGGCAATAGCAAAGTGCTAAGCAACTGTTTTAAAGGATAGGATTTTAAAATCAGGACACTTAACATGTCCCTAATCACAGATGGTACATCCACCCACAATCCTAAAGCTCTATGAAAATTAAGAAAAAAAGATCTAATACTGCCACATAAAAGTGATTGTAGTTACAGTTTTTAAAATACTATTTTCAAGACTCAAGATATTTTTGAAGGTAAGGATAATTTTTTAATGTTTTATGCATACAGTGGCAAAAATATTTGCAGGTGAAAGAATAGATGTTACTTTTGAAGATGGTAAATCAAAAATGGCATTTCTTCCTTCTGGTCTCATAAATCGATGATTTAGAATTCTGTACCCTGTACCTTACACTAAGCTCAACTTTAGTATGTATTGGTGCTTTTTTATTCATTTCTGATAAGTATGCTACTGCTTATTGTATGTAATGCAATGTAATAAATTTAATTTTGTAATGCTGAAAAAGAGGCATGAACAAATAAAATATGACTAATATATTTGTGTTCAACAAGAATCTCTTATTATTATTATTATTATTATTATTATTATTATTATTATTATTATGTTTAAGTGCTGGCATTCATTTCGGAATTAGTTCTAACCTTGTACCAAAAATCTCTCAAACTAACCTTTGGCTCCCAGTAAACTTGCAACAGACAAAGCTGAATCAGAAACTGGATGAATAGAATATGTTTTATCTCGGAAAAAACAGCATATTTGCCAAAGTAACTTAAAACATTTTTTGCAGTTCATTCCACTGGCATACCTTAAAGGACAGCAAGTATAACTAACAAAATTCCAAAGCCATGTCTTTTTGTCTTAAAAATTCACAAATAGTATTAAGAATTTGCAGAATTCACTGGCATAAGTTGTTTCTTTAATATTTACTTTATTTGCAAATTCTTTTTGCTTAGCTTTATAAATACAGTATTAAAGGTGAAATTTTCATTTTTACACATACCTTGTCCTTTATTGTGCCGTTAAGAGAATATTTTTACAAATCACTTCAAAAAGTCAATTAGCAGTGGTATTTTGCAAATATCATTTGATAAATGATTAGATAAAAGCCTTTAAGTACTATGTTATCCACTATCACTCTTAAATCCTCAACCTTAATCTCAACTACTGCTGTGGATATGAAGGAACATTTGTAATTAAATAAAGAAATTATTTATACTATCGATTCTAGGATGAACATAATCAACCATAGCTATAAGTCAAAACAGCCCAGGTGATCCTCAAAAACTAGAATATCTAGAAATGTGAGGGGAGAAGAAGAGCCATATATGGATATTTGACTTTTGGCACCTTATTTAAAACATTGAGAGCTGAATCTACAGCGCCATGAAAGAATGAAAAAAGTTAAAGAGGATACACAATATTAATTTGCTATGTTTATTTTGCCTAACAATAATGGTAAAAATCTTACCACAGTGTGTTAATTAATTGTAAAAATAAAGAAGAAATACTAAAGTGTGTGCCATCTCTTTCACTATTTTCTCAACCTAGTGCAATACAAACTTTCAGGAGCCAGGTTTATTCTGGCAGGACTGAGTACAATCTTGGTTTTTATAATATAATTTTCATTGCATTTCATGTTAAGTAGTGTGCACATCAACTTCCTTTCTTCTTGTATGCATCATTAAACTAATCTGCCAAGTCATGAAGGAGAAAAGCCTACTGAGCTAAAGATGTTTTGACTAAGGGCTTGAATGCCCCTTAGTTCAACAGTTTAATTCCTTAGGTCTGTTAGAATCCACTGCAAAAAGTTCTATGCATATAATGAAGGACAGTCCAGTTATGACAACAATCCAGAAGGTTCACCCTGTTCAGACTAAGATCAATGCAATTTTGTACAGCAAATACTTAACACTGATCGGGGCCTCATGTATAAACGGTGCGTTCCCACAGAAATGTTGCGTAAGAACTTTTCCATGTTCAAATCGTGATGTATAAAACCTACACATGGCGTAAAGCCATGCACTTTTCCACGTTACCTCATACCTTGTCGTACGCAAGTTCTCCGCTTGGCTTTGCAGACTGGCGGCACCCAGCGTCAAAGCAATGCTACTGTTCCTGTGTGGTTACTCCTTATTTTCCTGACGTGGCTTTATAAATACACTGAAACGAACCGCATATTGTTTATTAGTGTATTGCATCTGATTGTAATTAACTTGTAACAATATAATGGTCCAGGGAATAGCCATAGTATTCCAAATACCATAACTGCTTTAGGGTTGTTACTCTAACTGCACCTTCTTCTTCTTTCAGCTGCTCCCGTTAGGAGTTGCCACAGTGGATCATCTTTTTCCATATTACTTTCACTGCACCACTTGGAGTATTTATATCACTGTATCTGAGTGTGAATCACAGCAGCAGCTGATCGGAAAGAGAATTATCGGTATACAGCTTCAAGCACACGCTACCTCAGCCACGGCAAAACGTTTCAAAGCCTTTCCTGTACGGACCTCGTGGTTCAGAAACAGTTTCATCCCAGGAACTATAAACGCACTCAATCAAGTGCTCCTTGTAGAACTGTTCGTACTTATAAGTACAATTACCTCACTGTAAACTTGCACTACAGTTATAATATTACGTTACATGAAGCAGGTGCACGAGCGTTACTTTTCACGCTGACCGGGATTTATGTAGCGGAAGAACATGGAAGTTGGATTCCACACAGATTCCTGCATCTGGATTTTTCTGCGTGTAAGCACATTTTGGCTTTTGTGCTTACGCCATGTTATAGTGCGAATTCTACGCACGCCGTTATACATGAGGCCCCAGGTGATTGGCCTTTTGCTTTCAGTTTGCAGTCTTGTAAATTTGAACAGGAATGTAGTGCGTGCCTGTGTAGTTGGAACATGAAACAGAAATCTGGAGTTTCTTTTTTATTTATTGTTCAGTTAGTTTGGAATCTCAGAATTGAGTTATAATGTAACATTTTGTGTGTTGCGAGAAAATTCAAAAAAATGTCAACACACCCTGTTGATGGCTTTTGGCACAAACTTAGCAAATGTTCTGAGTGTTAGCTCATTTTGAACACTAATGGAGGTGAGCTAATGCTGTTTATTTCTCAGGACTACATAATCTGTTACTAAAAAGAGAAATTATCTGGGAAAGGAATAACTATCAACATCTTGTTATTGCTGGTTAGGCTGAATGAAGACTGAACATACCCAAGTTGTACGATACTTGCTTTTACTGTAATAATTCTTATGCAAATCAATATCATTTTTAAGTAAAAGCTTAAAATATTTATATTATATATATTTTATATATATAACTGACGAGAAATTTAGATTGTACATTCCTTGTCTAACTGTGGTCCATTAAGGGTCAGAGAGGATGCTATTGTAAAGTCTTCTATTTGGGGTAAACAGTATTAAAGTAAAGGAGTGGCAATAAAACACAGAAGCAGTCAGCAAGCAGCCTCACATTAGAGATCCCTGGAGTTAGATACATGGGGTATAAAATGGACAGTGAGACAGTTAAGAGGTTACCTGAAACAGTTGCATAACTTGGTTTTGATATATCTTACATTCCCCTGTTGAGAAAATGACTGTTTTCGTAAAAACAATTTAGTACATTTGTAGGTTTTAATCTACAGATTTACTGTACCTCTAATTGTAAAAGGTTGACTATTTACAGCATCTCTATTGTGCCATCATTTCCCCCACAAACATGGTGTGCTGGTATATAATTTTTAGTTAATATATAATAACCTTTTAGTATATACATTGTAATAAGGAAGGACACCAGACATTGCAAAGGTTTGGGGCAGCCACCTGTATAATGTGTTCCTGGCTGCAAAAGTAAAAGAAATTTAGAGCGAGTAGTGTTTTCAAGACAGAGTCCAAAACAGAACTAAAATCCAGAGGAAGGGAGTGAGGTTTTATAGGGAATCTGGAGGAAATGAAGTCGTCCTCGGGGCCGGGACCGCAAATGTGTCCACTGTTGATGTAGCAGCTCCTGGTCGGATTTCCCGGGAAAGATCTGCAGGAGACTTAGAAAATGAGTCAGTGCACCCCGCCGCCCCCTGGGCAGATATACAGTATTACTACCAGTCATTAAGCCCTTCAGCTGCCTCCTAGTCACAAGTGTGTGACAACACACAGACACACACTTTGCTCACCAGCTTCTCCCCTCCCACGGCCTTCATTACGCGCTAGCCACTTCACATCTCTGCCACTCATGTGGTGAAGAGGAGGCCTGAACGCATCCCATGAAGATGCAGTTGCTACTCCGAAACCTCCTCTTAAATGGTGATACAATGGGAAACAAATACAGTTTTTTTTTACCTCCTCTTTGATCAACCAGATGCTGGCTTGCTGCTGCTGTCGCGCCACGTGATCTGCATCTCGTGCTTCGAACATTTAAAAGCCTGTACAGCAGCTGTCCTGCTCTTTGTCTTTTATTTCCGTCCCCAGGCGTGTTTAAATTTTTTGGCACAAAGTCTCGTCTCGCAGGACGCAAGTTTTTGATATTTTTTAGTTTATAATTTAAAAACAGAATAAAAGTCTGAAAATCACAACAGCATCACATTAAAGTGCGATAAATTCTGAAAAGAATGATACCAAACATATAAATGTAGGTTTTAAAATAAGCCCAATTTGAAGTGTGACAAAAAACGTGACATAAAAACATAACATAAAATCGTTGCACAAAACCATTGCACTTTCAGGCTTAGGATTTAGAGTTAGAGTATATATATATATATATATATATATATATATATATATATATATATATATATATATATATATATATATTAAAGCTATAACAGAATGAATTATTAAACATAAGCAAAAGGATTAAATGTAAATCAGGGGTCAACTAAATGTAACTTAAAACTTAAGAACATGAAGTCTGCCTTTTCTTGAAGAGGAAGGAGGAGGCTGGGAGCATGTACTGATTGTACAACGTGTTGCCACACCCAACCACACAACAAACCACCCAGATTGGGACTTGAGTGCAGCCAGGAAAAGAGTGACACCTCAGCGCCACACTGGAACAGTGTGAGATGTTTTTATGGTGGCTGGAGTGCCAATCCTGCCACCATCCCCCAAGTTTTCCCTGAAAGCTGGAGGACCTGCCTGCAGGGCTGGATGCAGATTAATATCATAACCAGGACAATGCAATTGCAGGTTAAGGGCAGAGCTTAAGGGCCCAATGGCATAGAGTCACTTTTGGGCGTTTACGGGTTTCAAACCGGCAACCTTCCGATTACCCATGCAGATCACTAGCCTAATTTTCCAAGGTTAGAACAAGGTAAACAAGTAAAAAACACCCCTGCAGAAACCGGGGATAAATTACCGGGAAAGCCCAAACATCCCTCCTATGAAGTGTTGATAAGATCAATTAGATAATCTATGAAACACCCCTTATAACCTGCGGTGGGCTGGCGCCCTGCCCGGGATTTGTTTCTGCCTTGCGCCCTGTGCTGGCTGAGATTGGCTCCAGCAGACCCCTGTGACCCTGTGTTAGGATGTAGCTGGTTGAAAAATGACCGACTGACTGACTGACTCCTTATAACAAAGCGATGTTCAGAGTAATGGGAAAATCAGCTTGAGTCAGAAATTACTGGTGGCATTAGTGGATTGGATCAAGTAATAAAGTTCTGCATATTAAGAGTGAGATGACATGATCTTTAGATAAGGAGATGCAATTAGAAAAATGTATAAAAGCAGATGAATTGTATAATTGAGTGCTCACCTTATGGACAGAGACATTTGTGCCTGGTTCTATGCAAATGAAGAAATGTTCTGAATTCTCCTCTGGGCTCTATGACTGCCTTCTTTGAACATACAGGAAAGTATTTTTCCACAACATGCTGTAAATGGTCACCTCTGACACTAATGCAAAATGTTTCCACTGTGATAATGATAACTTACTAATTTCTTCTCACAAACAAATGAAGTCTTTATCTTCTTTCAAGATATCCTGATCAGTTTATTTAGCACAGCTGCTTTCCTAAGGAAAATTGGCTAAGTACATGATTTATTTTAGCCAATAATGTGGAGGCTGCAAATTTATACAGCATGATCTTTCTTAGTCATCAAATGTATTTGTAGTCAAAACAGCAGTGTTAAATTAACAGTTGATAGTGTACATATGAAAACAAAGTTTACATATACAGTACTGTATATTATTTTAAATGTTAATTTAACACTAAAAGAATTAACTGGCATTCTGCATATTTTTTAATTAATCAAGCTGTAGTGTAAAAACCTTGAGAATTACAGACAGCCATCAGTCCATTCATTGCACCTCCTTCACCCAAAAACACAAATGCACTGGCACTGCAGCAATTACATCATAACCCATATGATCTAAATACAGTAAATTAATTTTATAAGTCACTGTAATCTATACTATATTGATCTTAGTCAGGCTATAGTTCATACCTTGTGCCCAGTGCTTTCTGAATAATCCTACTGCCCCTAAATGCCGAACTGGATTAAATTGTTTTGAAAATAAATGGGTGAAGGATTGAACATTGGAAAATGGATCAATATGTGAATGCACTCCATGACCTGCTGAGATGTGTTTGACCATTATTTAATATTAACAAAACTCACTAACAGAGCTGAGCATATATTTAATTGTGTTTATTTTTTTTACATCCTAACCAGAGTGCAGTTAGAAGTGAATAACTTTGTGTATAAAGGTTCTCCTCATTTCATTTCCTGATATTTTAATTTTTTTCTTCTTTTTTACACATCTTTCCTTCTTGATTAGACAGCATTCAATTGTATTTTTCAATCTAAGCCACCTGCTGATACTTTGCTCTCTTTTTCGGTAGACCTTTTTTGAAGATTGAAAGGTGCTATCACCTGAAGCAGGAAAGCTGTGTAACTGACTGCATCTGTGATTTAAAAATAAAAATGAGTAAAAAAAAAAATTATACAGCCTTTTTCTGGTTGAATGTGAAGTGGAATTGGAGAACTTCACACTTAAGGTTACAAAACAACTATTATCAACCTCAGATCAGAAAACATTTGTATTGGTTGAGAATTTGTTTGTGCCAAAATTTCCTCTAACATCTTTTGCTATAACATAAATAGAAACACATTTCTAAGCCAGAGTATTTAAACATGTTAAAAATACACTTTTATGGAAAATGAAGCTTTGCAGTTGCCTCTAAATTTTCCAACTGCATAAACCAATTTCAAGTGCAAGTTTACTATCATGTGTACATAGCAGAAGCTCGTCTCCTCAGAATAGTAACAGTAATATTATGACTGTTTAATAACCAGTTGATAGAAACTGTCCCTGAAACTACAGGTCCGAGTGTGAATTGTTCTTACTGTTTGCCAGCATGAAGGACTGAGAAAAAGTGCCTCTTTGGGGAGTCCAAAGTCTTTAGTAATACTGTTTACCTTTATAAGGAAGAATGCCATATATATGGAATAATTAAAATTTTATATTTGATTCAAATATCTGCGGTGGGTTGGCACCCTGCCCAGGATTGGTTCCTGCCTTGTGCCCTGTGTTGGCTGGGATTGGCTCCAGCAGACCCCCGTGACCCTGTAGTTAGGATTCAGCGGGTTGGATGGATGGATGGATTCAAATATTAAAGTTGTTGTTTAAGTTAAATGTTTTCTTAGAAATGAAATAGATCAGTAAACCACAATGAAATCAGCTCAGAGATGGTACACAAATTCTTCAGCTAAAACATGGATTTCAAAAATTTAACATATTTGCAATTCTAGTAGATAGCCATTTATATAACAAATTGGGACATCCTATGACAAATATTTCCCATTTTAAATACATTTTTCTCATTGTTCCATTGTGGCTGTCTTGAAGATATTAAACACAGAGAAAATTAATATGTCAGTGCCTTGTAATAATAATGTAGTTATGAGCCAATGGAAATTCTTTTATCTTTTAATCTTAAGTGTGTCACATCACTATAGTATAGCTTAGGGGTTGTAGCATAGCATTTTGTCACTGTGTTGCTAGGATGAGTGGCACTTTTACTAGGGGCTGATTTCCAAAAGGCACCATGTAGCAAGTCACAGATGCTTCGCTATATAATCCTTCACACCATTCAGTGTTTGCTTATGGTTTATACTGCTTATGGTTTATAAAGCCTTAAATAATCGCGCTCCATCTTATATATCGGAATGCCTGACGCGTTATATTCCAAATCGTAACCTTAGATCTTCAAATGAGTGTCTCCTTATAATTCCAAAAGCTAAACTTAAAAGAAGTGGTGAGGCGGCCTTCTGCTGTTATGCACCCAAAATCTGGAATAGCCTGCCAATAGGAATTCGCCAGGCAAATACAGTAGAGCACTTTAAAACACTGCTGAAAACACATTACTTTAACATGGCCTTTTTATAACTTCACTTTAACTTAATACTGATACTCTGTATGTTCAATTCTTCATAATAATTATTCACAGTGGCTCCAAAATCCATACTGACCCCTACTCTCTCTTCTGTTTCTTTTTCCGGTTTCTTTGTGGTGGTGGCCTGCGCCACCACCACCTACTCAAAGCATCAGGATGCACCAACATTGATGGACTGAAAGCCAGAAGTCTACGTGACCATCATCATCAGGTCCTTCCATGAAAACCCTAAATACAAAGAGGACTGTTTGACTTATGTTAGGTAGATTGCCCAGAGGGGACTGGGCGGTCTCGTGGTCTGGAACCCCTACAGATTTTATTTTTTCTCCAGCCTTTGGAGTTTTTTTTGTTTTTCTGTCCACCCTGGCCATCGGACCTTACTCTTATTCTATGTTAATTAATGTTGACTTATGTTTATCTTTTATTGTGTCTTCTATTTCTCTATTCATTTTGTAAAGCACTTTGAGCTACATTTTTTTGTATGAATATGTGCTATATAAATAAATGTTGATTGATTGATTGATTTTGATGTATCCAGATTCTGAATCTTTTGCTTATATATTTTTTGTCTAATAAAAAAGTTTATTTTATTATTACCACCTTGTTTTCCTGGATAGATGCAACATCATCATTGCTCTTGTAACATCGTCTATAAACATGGTGGCACTCACATACTGAGTTATCCTTCTGTGGCTATAAAAATGCTTTAGCTTTCTTTTGTGGCTACACTTTTAATATATATAGTGTTTGTTTCTTTCGTTTTGGCAGTTCCTGACTCTGGTTTTTGACTTTGATTTATCTCTTGTTCCTGGATGCTCAATCTAGCTCTTACTTTTGACCACAACTTCTTGTTTTCCTTTCTTCTCCTGGTCATCTCTCACTTGTAATAATTCTTAGGTACTCTATATCTAAACTCAGTCTCTTAAACCAATTTTCCTGGTAACGGATATAGCAGTAACATCTATATTTTATTGTCATCTATATTGTATTGCCAACATACAGAGAGACAGCAATAGGCACACGCCAATTGCATGCATCAACCCAGTGTTGAGGGATTGTGCTGTCTGAGATCAGGCTGGGCTTGTCGCCTCTGTATTTGATCAGGAAAACCTCAAATTCATCGATTTTGACTATAAAAATGATCATAATTATTAGAATCATACAGCCCAGTGGACAAATTTATTGTATGTTACCATTATTAGCATTTTTTTTACTTTTCATGATGACAGGTGTTAACATGGAGGGACGCAGCCGGAGAAGTTCAGCAGCAGAATACTGGAGCAATCCTAACGCAAACCGATGCACAGGCAGTAGGAAAGCCCAGATGATCACAAACCAGAAAGCAGTCGACATAATTTGTCGGCGTCAGGGTAAGCAGACCCAAGACGATCAAACGGAGTTACGAATAGCAGTTTTTACCGGTGAGCAGCGGCAGCCAAACGCGCCAGCGTCCACTCTACCGGAAGTCAGTATGTGCATGTATGAAGTGCAGTCATGGTACCAGAGAAGTGCCAGACTTCCACTAAGCACTGATCCAGCTGGCCCTGCACTGAAACTCCGAGGCTCTTTTCTTCTTTTCACACATTTGCTTTTATCATCATCTGCGCTGTAATTAAAGTATTTCCACACAATACATTTTCACTTTCTACCCACAAACACTTGTGCAAAACTCACCATTGTCACCCACATATGCTTACTGCTTCAAGCCGACAAGCCTAATGTGCGCAACAAACAATGGTCTTTAACGGAAGTTGTGCCACATGATTATAGTAAGCCTAAGGTACAAGATCACCATAGTAAACAGAGCAACGTACCTGAATGCTCAGGGCGACCTACAAACAACCCCTCTGCATGACTGAACCAGATTAAATGAAAATGCTATTGCTATATTTTCATTTTACTCAATTTTCATTCTCGTTTTAGTTCATTCAATTATCGCTAATTTTTATTTAGTTTAATTTCTCTGTTTGCCTTAATTTCAGTTCTCGTTCTTGTAAAATGAAAAACAATATTTTTAGTTCTAGTTCTCGTTATGAAAGTATCACTGATGCTGAGTATCCCTTTTGGACAAACAGATAGGCAGCAAGCAGACAGGATCAAAGAAAACAAAGAAGTGGAGTGGACAGGATACCTATATCAAGACTTAAGCCTCACCAATATGCTTTTTTTGCATAATGGTAGGCCTATTCCCATCTTTCATGTACAAAACTTATGCATATAATCATTACATATCTTTTTCATGTATTTTATTTGAAAAATCATACCTTTTTGGTTAAATTTCCATTCAAGAAAGTACCTGGAAATGATTTAAAAAAATCTGTTTCTATTTTGCACATGATGCATATTATTTAATAATGTATTTAAATGGGAAATATATGTCATAGGGTGTCTCAATTTGTTACATAAATGGTTGTCTACTAGTATTGCAGATATTGTAAGTTTTTGAAATCCTTGTTTTAGAGCATTTTCGTTGAATAGCTGAAGAATAGGCATCAAGAGAAATTTTTATTATTACTATTTTTTTAACAGAATTGTGACCGAAGTGCTCCCAAATGCACACAATAAAAAAAAAAATTTGACAAATTTTCTTCTTCCATTTATGATTTCAAGGCTTTGGCTCAGGTGCTGTTTCTACAAGCCGTGTCCTTGTTTCTACAGAACGCTTAAGCATTTTTTTTAATAAAGCTCAATATGCTTGATGTTCACTAGCTTTTAAGGAAGTTTGCAGTTATGTGTACAACCTGTGTCCAGGAAATTATAGCAAATGGGGCAAATGCACTACAATTCATATTTAACAAATAATGGCAAAAATTCAGTCCTCGTATTTGAATAAATTTGAATGGATTCAGTAGTGTAGAGATACATACAGCCACATCTATTATTATGGTCAGACAGTATTTAACCTCAAATAGTCAAAACAAGCACACATATAACTGAGGGTCACAGGGAGACATAACCTCACCAATAATGAGAGAAAGGCACGAACAAATCCCAGACAGGGTTCCAGTCCATCTCAGGCCAAAGTCGTGCCCATTTCCACACCCACATACACACTTGGTCTGGTTTTGAGTTGCCATTAAATCTATTATACATATGGAAAGAAAATCCATGGAACTGTCATCTTCCAGGGCAGGATTCAAACCTAGCACTTCAGAGCAGTGGGACAGCAGTACTAACTACTAAGCCACTTTTATAAACGACTTTTGCAGTTTTTTTTTTAATGTTTTCAGAAGAATTTACTTTAACACATAAAATATTATATACAAGATGTAGGCTGAATTAAACTTCACACATTCTAATAATGATTAAATAAAGTCCTGCTGTAAATTACAAAATCCCCTGCTTTACACAGTTAATAAAAAAAATCATTTCTACTTCATTCATTGTTTTACCTCAGATCTCATGCTGTACTCTTTTATGCTGCTATTTTTAAATTTTATGATATAGTTCTCACCTCACTACCAGAATCAAATTATACCCATTACAACCATAAACCAGTATTACTAACAGATTTACTGTTGTCTACAAAAACAGCTTTTCTTCAACTTTTCTCTGAATACACCTTAGTTTGAATTTAAAGAAGATGCCCTTTTTTGGCATGTTCACTCACAGAGCATTCACTGAAGCTGAGAAACCTCTATCAGTCTGATCACAGCTCCATAAAGAGCATGCATGATTGAGCAGCCTTTCTGAGCTTTGAAAAATATTACTTTGATATATGCTCTACAGTGGCAGTGTGATAGTTTCCAGGCTCATGTTTGTTAAGATTTAGAGCAGTCATTAAAGGAAGAGAGAATATCTGGTGACATGCTTTTCAGATGTTCAGAATACCTCACAACACAGACTCAATAAATCACATATTTAGGTGGTTTTCACATATTATTAGCCTCAGCTCACAAACGTACAAACCTTTTATGCAAATTAAGCAAGATGTCAACAGTAGTGTTCAGTTAAGCAGATTTATAAAATCTATAGAAACCATGCACAGATTTGTAATGAGTTAGTGAATATATTTTTCCTAAGCTTATGCTCTTTGGTAGCATGTATAGATCCAAGATAGTTACATGGGGCTGTATCTGATTATAGCGTGGCCTTCTGTTTTGTATTTCGAGAGTGGTTAATGATAAGATGGTGCAGAGTGGTCTCTCCAACTTAAAATTAAATTGTTAAAAGCTAAAAAAAAAATAATCTTTTTTAATTTTTTTACACTATAACGAACACTTTATATATATATATATATATATATATATATATATATATATATATATATATATATATATATATATATATATACACACATTATATTACATTTTATTATATATTTATATAATTATTTCTTTAAATAATGGTCTTTGTGATATAAGCCAGTTTCTCTCCATCCAACACTTAAAGGGTGGGTTGCTATCAGGTGAAAATGGTTGTGCTACAAATAAAGGAAGGTTGTGTTCACTGCCTGGGTAATTCATTTGACCGGGACGCCAGGAGGACCAGAGGAGGGCTTGTGCCTCCTCCAG
Source organism: Polypterus senegalus (assembly GCF_016835505.1). NCBI lineage: Eukaryota > Metazoa > Chordata > Cladistia > Polypteriformes > Polypteridae > Polypterus > Polypterus senegalus. Next base: position 230,061,779 of record NC_053155.1, read on the forward strand.
ACCGAGAGGGGGCGTCCATCCTGGTTATGCTGGGGGCCTCAGGTACAGGGCTTGGAAGCCCAGCCCTGTAGGGACCCGTGGCCACCGCCAGGCGGCGCCCCAGTGCCTAAATATCCCGAGAGCCCAACACTTCCTCCACACCGGGAAGTGCAGGGGGGAAGACTTTGGGAGACACCCGGAGAGCTGCCGGGAGGACAGCCGGCACTTCCGCCACGCTGGGGCGTGGCCAAGGGAGGAATGCTGGGAACACCTGGTGCTCATCTGGGTTCCCATATAAGGGGCCACCTCCCTCCAGTCATTGGCGAGAGTCGGGTGGAAGAGGACGGAGCTGAGAGAGAGAGAGAGAGAGAGAGAGAGGCGGGAGGCGGCCAGGAAGGCATTTTGATTGTGAGGCCTGGACATTGGGGGAACGGTGCAAGAGGCACTGGGGAGTGCACTGTACATAATTGAAGTGTAAATAAAGGGTGTGTGGTGAACTTAAGATGTCTGTCTGCCTGTGTCCGGGTTCAAGTTCACAATATATATGTATATATTATAAAAGACTCAAGAGAAAACAACATAAAGGTTTGGGGTTTCCGGCCCCATATATTGCAGATAAATCCACAATAAATCAAAACACTGGTCAAATATAAACAAAAACAGTTCATATGCGCGACGCCAAACATGGCGTCGGCGGCCATTTTATAAAGGAGGAGCCGGAAGTGGAGGAATGCTGGGAAGGAACCGTTAGGGAGGATGGGATTGATGACGTCAGCAAAAATGGCGGAGGAAGGGCGGAAGTAACATGCTGCGGGAATGAGGTTATTGGTGGAGGAGTGTCTTTTGTCCTGGAAGAAAGCAAAGGAGAAAGGTTAGTACCCGCCATTCCCTGCCGGCGAACGTCTTCCGATGTGTGTTAAGGTCCGTCCGCGGTCTCCTATTCGCGCGTGCGTGACTATATATATATATATATATATATATATATATATATATATATATATATATATATATATATATATACTCACACATACATCGACTTTTATATATATAGATTAGGTCTAGGGATTAGGGAAATCCACCAGAAATAGGTAAAAAGATTGATGCACCGCATACATTTTATGGACTACATTTTTAAGATAAATGAAAATTTAATTAAATAATTGCTTAAAGGAACAATTTCTTCTGCACTACTGTGCCCCTCTATTTATGTTTTGCTGATTTTTAATAATAAAGTATATTACTTTGATTGCGTAGACAAAAAAGGAAACACAGAAAATGTGTTTTAGTTCTTTAGTGCTATCATATTTTGGATATGACTGGGGTCTGGGATACTTTTACTTAGGCTCTCTCTCTTATTGGGAAGACAAGATGACTGGAAAGAAAGTTGGTACTCAAGTATAGTAAGTATATCATCTTTCTTCTATCTATACAAAGGTATGCAGTAGCTTTTTCCTGAATTTTATATTTTGGAACATATATATTGTCCTTCTACTTTAATAATACATATGGCCCCAAACCCTCTGTCTCCCAGTATAAGGTTACATATAATTGGCTGCTGAACTGTACAAGGTGGAATCTTAATAGCCTGATTCACAAGAAATTCAGAAAAAAAATTATGTTAGATCATCTTAGTCTTAGGACAATATGTATTGTTTTATGCATTATCATACTTATGATTATTTAGGAATTAATTGTTATTATTTATTAAATTATTATTTAGGACTTACCAAAGGACGGCTATCTGCAAGTGAAGATCTTGATAACTACAATAACTCCACTAACTCCTTTTGTTACTTTGTGAAAGATATCTGGCCATTGTAGTCACTATGACATATTGTGTAAGACAATTATCAGCAGCTTCTCCAATAGCTGGAGGAAAAGAAGAGAGCTGGTTGAAATCCAGATTCAGCTTGGTCTACCCGCTCACCAGCTAATCACACAGATGACCAAACGTTCGAGAGCAAGACAACAACTGATTGAAAGGGTCCTAGAGCAGCAAGGAGCACTTACAAAAGTTCTGTCCACAGACAAAAAATCCAGGCATCTTGTCTGTATATGGTAGGACACAGTGGTCCTGTAGGCAGTCCAGAAAACTCTGAAACCCCTTCAGGACTTCACAGATGCTTTGTCTGGTGAGGACCATGGAATTTGCTCATATGTAAGACCTGTGCTTTATCTTTTCAATTCAAGAGGAAGATAATGACCTAGGCAAATCCATCAAGATTGCTATTATAGGTTACCTCAACCCAATGTATGTTGACCCAACCACTAATGACCTATTGGACATGGCCACACTCATGGATAATAATAATAATAATGCATTTTATTTATATAGCACCTTTCCCATGCTCAAGACACTTCACAGAGTCTCAGAAAGAAACAGCAGGATGTATGCAACATTGGATACAAGTATTTTCAGTACAGAACACTAAAACAGATACAGGATATACAAAAGCATTAAACAGAATAAGAGACAATAAACCACAACAACATTTATTTATATAGCTCATTTTCATAAAATAATGTAGCTCAAAGTGCTTTACATGATGAAGGAAAAGAAAAAAAAGACAAAGAATTAAAATAAGAGAACACTAATTAACATAGAATAAAAGTAAGGTCCGATGGCCAGGGAGGACAGAAAAAACAAAAAAAACTCCAGATGGCTAAGAAAAAATAAAATCTATAGGGATTCCATACCATGAGACCACCCAGCCCCCTCTAGGCATTCTACCTAACATAAATGATCAGTCCTTGTTGTATTCTGGGTTTTCATGGAAGGACTTGATGACGGTCACATGGACTTCTGGCCTTTAATCCATCAATGTAAGGACATCATGGTGCTTTGATTAGATGGTGGTGGCACAGATCGCCACCACAGAAAACTGGAAAAAGAACAGAAGAGAGAGTAGGGGTTAGTACCGATTTTGGACAAACACCATGAATAGTAATGATAATTAATTGAATATGCATCAGGATTAAATTAAAATGAAGTTATGAGAAAGCCATGTTAAAGTAATGTGTTTTTAGCAGATTTTTAAAGTGCTCCACTGTATCAGCCTGGCAAATTCTCTTGGCAAGCTATTCCAGATTTTAGGTGTATAACAGCAGAAGGCCGCCTCTCCACTTTTTTTAAGTTTAACTCTTGGAATTCTAAGCAGACACTCATTTGAAAATCTAAGGTTACGATTGTAATATAAGATGTCAGACATTCCGATATATAAGATGAAGCAAGATTATTTAAGGCTTTGTAAACCATAAGCAGTATTTTAAAGTCAATTCTGAATGACACAGGTATCCAGTGTAGTGACATCAAAACAGAAATGTGCTCGGATTTTCTTTTCCTAGATAGGATTCTAGCAGCTGCATTCTGCACTAGTTGCAAACGATTTATGTGTTTTCTGGGTAGTCCTGAGAGGAGTGCATTATAGTAATCTAGTCAACTGAAAACAAAAGTGTGAACTAATTTCTCAGCATCTTTCAGTGATACAAGAGGTCTAACTTTAGCTATGTTTCTTAAGTGAAACAATGCTGTCCTAGTGGTCTGATTAATATGCGATTTAAAATTCAGGTCATAGTCAACAGTTACCCCTAAGTTCTTTACCTCCGTCTTGACTTTTAATCCTAATGCATTAAGTTTATTTCTAATAACCTTATTATATCCATTATTGCCAATCACTACAATTTCAGTTTTCTCTTTATTTAGCTTGAAAAAAATACTATTCCTCCAATTAGAAACACAAGTAAGACATTGTGTTAGTGAAAAAGCAGTGTTGGGGTCATCAGGTGCTATTTACAGCTGTGTGTCATCAGCATAGCTATGGTAACTCACGTTGTGCCCCGAGATAATCTGACCTAACGGAAGCATGTAAATTGAGAAAAGCAGCGGACCTAGGAAACTGATGAAGTTTCACTTTTAACGTTGAAATAGAGTTGAATATCATCTGCATAAAAATGATAAACCAGTCCATAGCTACAAATGATATGGCTAAGGGGAAGCATATAGACACAGAAGTGCAAAGGACTAAGGACAGAGCCATTATTTACCCCTTGTCTGAGTGGTGCTGAGCTGGATCTGCTGTTGACAAGACTAGCAAACTCTTGCCTGTCAGTCAGATACCAAACATGTTCTTTATTCTGGTATTAGAATGTCATGTATGACAGTGTTGAATGCTACATTAAGATCTAACAGAATTAATATGCTGGTTTGTCCAGAGTCTGCTGCTGTAAGCAAATCATTGGTTACCTGAAGCAGAGCAGCTTCACAGCTGTGGTGTGCTCTGAAACCAGACTGAAAGGGTTCCATCAAATTATTACAGGTTAAATTATTGGTGAGCTGTGAGGTTACAACAAGCTCAAGAACTTTTGACAGAAAAGGTCAGTGAGAAGTAGGCTGAAAACTGTTAAGATTGTCACATCAAAACTAGACTTTTTTAAAATTGTGTTTACAGAAGTGATTTTAAAAGTGGCTGTCACAAAGCCATTTTCAAGGGATGTATTTATTTATGATATTTATTATTGGTGTAACAATTGGGATTATGGCAGGATTTACAATGTTTGGTGGGTATGGGAGTCCAGTACACCGGTAGTGGGCCTCATTTTACAAAGCAGGTCATTAACAAATGCAGATGTGATGGATGAAACTTTAGAAAAATAGCTGAATGGAGTGGGAAGTCAGGGAAAGATATAAATGGATGATGGCTTTATGTTAGTTAAATTATTTAGATTGTCACACTTGGGTCACAGATTTGCACAGAGACACAGGTGGTTGTTGAAAACAGGAATTTTATTCAAAAACTGCAAACAAACATTTGTTTCTTTTTTCAAAAGCTTAAACGTGCTTCATGACAAGTCAGAGATGACAGTTCCGCTAGGAGCTGAGAATGTCAGAGAGAGAGAAAGAGAGATAAAACCAAACAATCAATTCCAAAATTGACAGGTGCTGTACAAGGATTTTAAGTCGGCGGAGTACCGCATGAGGTTTGTATTACGAGTTATAGTGCAAGGATAAGGAGCAATGTGAGGGTAGTCTGTGTTTCAGGGGTTGTGGTTTTCCCAGGGGCGTCTGTATCTTCTTGGGGTGCGATCAGCCCTCCAGCTTACAAGAACTTTAATTTTATTGTGGAAAAAATGGAGGAATTTTTCACACACTACGGTAGAGGAGGTGATTGGGCCAGATGCAGGTCATGTAGTTTATTAACTACAGAGAACAAAACCTTTAGGGTATAACAGCCGCTTTCTATTATAATACAATAATGTGTGTTTTTGGCTGCAATTACTGCATCCCTGTAAGCCCATTGATCATCAGAGAAACACTGGATGTGCATGGTGAGGCCAGTCTTATGTAACATTCTCTCAAGGCGTTGGCTAGTTGCTTTCATAGCCAATAACTCTGAATTATAGCATGGAGCTGGGCACGAAAAGGAAACCTCCTTATGCTTTTAAGGAGCTGTTTTATCTAGTGCTGAAAGAAGGGTTGAGTTATAACAATCAACATGATTATCTAGTGTTAACGGAAAGGGTGAAGATGGACAAAGATCAGAAATGGAACTAGCAAGGATATTGGGATCGATATTTTTAAGGTTTCTGAAAGAAATTTGACATTTACAGATAAAATGAGGGAGAGGTAATGAGACAGTGAAAAGTACTGCTTTCTGATCAGAGAGTTCCAAATCACTGCTATAAGTTTTGCCAACAGATAAACCAGATGTACAGATCAAGTCCACTATATGACCACCAGTGTGAGTAGGAATATCAATAATCAAAATAGTCCAGTAAAGATATGAATTTATTTCTCAGCTTACATGTAGTAACTTCAGTATGGATGCTGAAATCAATAAGAAGAATGATTCTCAATGAAAGAGAATTTAAGTGCTATAATAATTAAGTCAGATCAGATAAAAATGATGCATTGTATTAAATATAGGTTATTTATGTTTATTTATTTCATGTACATGTTGATATCTTGAGTACCTGTCAGCCTATTTGAATGTTATTTTGGTCTCAGTTTATTTAAATGAAAGTGTTTGTGACATCTCACTTGTGGCTTTAACATATAACTTAACATTTAGTCAACTTCATAGAAGATTCTGAGATATATATTGTGTATCGCCAATAAGCCTAAAAATACTGAGATGTAGTTTTTGGTTTTATCACCCAGCTATACTTAGGGAATGTCTTTGACAAAAATTAAAACAATCCCTTCTACTCCAAAACGGTAACTAGGGATTGGACTGAAAAAAAAATGGAATGCCATCTATAGCACAAGTTGGACCTTGGAGTGACATTAGTCTAAACTTGTTGAGATAGCATATCAGGCATGTCTGCGAAGAGGAGGACCATATATATACAACGTGAAGAGAAGCTGCAGTATCGCTCACTAACAGAAGGTGCATTCAAGGTGAAGAAAGAGACAAGCTCCTGATGCAAAAAAAGGAAAGTGTGCTGAAGATTCTTCCACATATATGGAGAAAGCTGAGAAGGAAAGGAAAAACATCTCTTACCTCAAACTAAAAGTATAACTACTTTGATTGCAAGGTCTTTTTATTGTAATGTATTCGATAGGACAAAGGTAGTTAATGTATTATGGTATTGGTGTCACTATAACAGAAAGGTAATAACCTTGTGAAGGATAAGTTCTGGCCGATATGGGTTTTTCATCCTAA